>NC_012877.2:48169263-48421344 GCF_000003195.3 Sorghum bicolor
CAGCTATTTATACGAACAGACTTCTTCCTCCTCGATCCCGTTGCCCTAACTTTAACTATCCTTTCCCCTTTGAACTTCCTATCGGCTTCGTCTCGAGCATACTTATATTTATCAATTTCATTTCGGTTTTTCATTTGGAATGAGATGTTTTGTTACCAGTGTATTCCGGTGTATCCGTACCAGATTTTGTATTTTAGATTTATTTGTAGCCTCTTTTCACTTCGAACTTCCTATCACCTTCATCCGGGCCATACTTATCAATTCTATTCGAGTATAGCATTCGGAATGAGATGTTTGCGTACAATTATTGTGACGTACCATTTTGGATTTATCATTTCATACATTCAATATATTCTAGCCTTTTTGCTTATTAGAAATAAAGTCCACAAAATTTAACCTTTAATAAAAAACAAAGAAATTAGTTAGTAGGGATAGATATTGAGATGAGATGTATAATTTCTATTTTATAATTTATCTTTTGTATTATATAATTTATATGATATAATTTATCCTATGTTGTAATTAGTTTATGTTAGCCCTTAGTTGTAATTAGTTTATTGTTATATATGTATCCTGTATATAAAAGCTTAATTAGTTTATGTTAGCCCTTAGTTGTTGTATCGAATATTTTCGAAACTAAATAAGTCTTTAGTTGTTGTATCGAATAATTTATGGAATAAAAGCTTTAGTTGTATCCAAATATTGTTTAAGTTTAGCCTATCCAAATAATTTTTGTTGATCGCGTCAAAAACTTTTAACACTTGATTAAATTTACAGAAATGGCCAATCCAAATGACAACATGGGTGATGCAATGATGGACCTAATCAACAGCGGCGCCAATCGAGATCCCCAAGGCGAATATGATGGGAGTCAGTACTTTGCTGATTATGAAGAACTTGTGGGAGACAATCCTGATGAGGTCTATCTACAATCTAGTATATATTATATATGAAACTAAAATAAATGACATTTATACTAATATATTTATACTTATTTGTGTAGCCCTCTAAATCGGCGACAACTTCTGAGAAGAGTAGAAAAGTGCGCGGCCCGATGAAGCCATTGGAGGGTCGGTACATTTTGTCGGAATTCGATGAGGGTACAGGACAAGTACTTGGGGCTAATTCTAAAAAATTTGTTGCACACTGTGGCTACCTTGTAAGGGACAGGCTCCCGATCAGTGCTCATGAATGGAGGCAACGGAAAGATAACCCTAATATTAGTTTTGTCTCAGATCGTGACAAGGAATTGATTTGGCTAGATATCCTTCAACATTTCACGCTCGATACACAGGATGAAGCTTTGAAGGAGAAGGTTAAAATATGGGCTATGCAGAAGATGACCAAACAATTTCAGGCTTGGAAGAAGACATTATACAAGACTTTTGTTGCACAAGGCCGGACACCAGATTTCACCAACAAGGCCTACGTCAAGTTGAGGCCTTTTTGGGATGAGTTCGTAGAGTTTAAGAACTCAGAAGAGGGTCAGACATGGATGGTCAAGAATCAGGAAAATGCTAAACAAAAGCAATACCACCATCACTTGGGTTTAGGTGGCTACAGGACTGCTATTCCTAAGTGGCAAAAGCTAGAACATGAGATTCTTAGGAGAGGATCGAACCAGAATCAATGCACTAGCCTGAGCGCGCCAAGTATTGGTTCTTCGGTCATGGGGGAACCATAGACCTAGAGACCGGAAAGATAGTGTACAGCGAAAAGCTCGAGAGAGTAGGACAGAGAATGGCCTATGCTAGAGGATTAGTTGAAAGCAGCACCAGGCAGCCAAATAGAGAAAAGGATGAGCTGACATACGCCCTGGAGACTACTGAACACGGTGGGCGAACAAGATGCTATGGGGAGGTATCGTGGGAGCATGGCTTCCCTAAAGATAGGCCGACTTATAGAAGCCACCAACGAAAGAAGAAAGAGGAAGCAGAGCGGTTGCGTAGGTTGGAGGCAATGGTGATGGAGTCACGCGAAGCGGCTCGTGAAACGATAGCGCGAGAGAAAGCGCTTGAAGAGAGAATGAACGAGGAGATCAAAAGACAAGTGCAGATTGCAGTAAGTTCTATACAAGGGCAAACTGCATCAGAGCCTAGAGTCAACATTAGCCCCCCCCCCGGTCAGTTGAAAAGTAGTTGCGCTTCCACGGAGATGCCAACTATTCAAGACGACGTGGGGCTGCACTTTTCGGTGGATGACATCACTGAACCTCTGACAACATGTGAGCTGCACATTCCACAGGGGACTGCCATAGTCATGGTTGCTGTCATTGTTGTAACTTCTGTCGACCCTACGAGGACACCAAGAATCCATGGGGCGATAGTTCCACCTGGATATGCTAGTGTCTCGGTGGATAGAGTTGTCAAAGGCTTCAGTAATGTGCAGCTTGAGATATAAGGAGGTGATGGAGAGAAGACTCTAGGAGAACCAGAGAAGATTTTTATTTGTTGGCGCAAGCGCTACATCATTATTCCTAGGGCATCACCTAATAGTCTACCACCACCTCCTCGTCATGAATCTAATCCTCGGTGCGGATGAAAATTGACTATACATTTGTTCACTTACTCTATTTTGCATTCTCTTAGTTAGAGGTTTACTCATATACCTTTTGGTCTCACAAGTGGTCACCAACATGTCATAGTGCTGCGGGTGATGACGAGGGAGTGCAAGACACGGCTGCATCACCTCGGTCTCCAACGCCACCACCTCAGGCTCCAATGTAACCACCTAGGGCTCCAACACTGCCACCTCGGGCTCCAACACCGCCACCTCAGGCTCCAACACCGCCACCTAGGGCTCCAACGCCGCCTCCTCGGGCTCCAACACTGCCACCGGCTAGCCCATCGCCTCCACACATGGCTCCAGCACGAAAGAAGAGGCCAGCCACACAATCAAATGTGTCGGCCGCCCTGCCGCCAAAAAAGAAAGCCTCCGAAAAGAAACAACCTATCATTCCTAAGAAGCTATCATACGAGAAGACTGATGCAGAACTAGATGCTTCGGTAAAGTCAGATGTGGATAGTTTCTTCAAGAAACTTAAGACTGAAAGAGAAGCCAAGCGAAACCCTGAGAAGCCATACCTCTTACTACGGCCAGAAGATCTACGACAAAGGGTTGAGGCTGAACAAAAAAAGAGGCGTGAAGCTTAGAAAGAATCATCATCTTTATCGGACTATGATCGCACTTTAAGGAAATCCATAGAAGAAGAAAGAGAAAAGAGCACACAAAGGTGTAGCACAGCTCGGAGAACAATCAAAGCAATCAGTGCCCCCGCTAGTCATTGGAAATGAATATGGTTCAAACATTGACGTGCTAGACCAGCAGATACCGGCAGAAAATTTGATGAGCTTGAAATTTTTTTTGCGGAAACTGGTCTTAGCTTAGCCCAAATGATAGCTGAGGCACCAATTGAAAGTGCTCCACAAATTGATCATTGGCAGAAGGAATATACATATGGCAAGAGTTTATACAACCCTGTGGCCCTCAGTAAGCTTGGAACGCAAATGTACGTGCTAAACAAATGGTACATGGCAGCGTGTGTCAGAACAGCGGATGACTATCTTTGTGTCCGAATTAGAAACTATCATTACTTCTGTGGTGATGATATTATTTATGTTCAATTTAATGAGCTACACCAACTATGCCACATGGACGCTCTTGACAAATCTCTAATGAGTTGCTTCTGTCTGTAAGTGATTCTTTCTTTCAAGAATGTCACTGTAACTTATCATGTATATATATAACTAATTACAGAAACCCGCTATACATATGCAGAAACATGATGAGGGACCTCAGAGTTAGAAATGACAAGGAGATTGGGTTTGTGGACCAAATGTTGTATTCAAAGACCACAAGACCCCGTATGTCTTATGGAGAACTCAAACGGAGAGAAATCTACGGAGGTTCTTGATCAACCAAAAAAATAAAAGATATATACTCTTTCCCTACAACTTTATGTAAGTGTCATTATCGTGCAGCTTTCATTGGATACTAATTGTCATTGATCTCTGGCAATGTCAATTGGTAATCTATGACTCGTTGAGAAAACCACAGGACGATTACCAAGACATGATAGATATTATCCAAGAGTAACTCCGATCTCTATATATTAAATTCTGCTCTTTTAACTTGGTAATAGATAATTAATAATGATCGTTTTATTACTAGGGTTTGGGCTGGGTTCGTGCAGAAACACCGTCCAGAGTTGAATGCAGCACTTTCAAAGCCCATCTTACTTCAGTGGGTTCTACGGCAGACACCGGACAACAATTTGTGTGGCTACTATGTGTGCGAGTTTATGACGGTCTATGCCAATAGAACTAATCTTGAGCACCTAAAAGTATGTAACATGTATATATAATAAGTTTATTTCATTTATTTGTTGCTATTTAATAAATCCTATTCATACCTCTAACTTTTTTTCTTTAATGTCTATTAAAGGAGATGTGGCTGAAGGAGCAGGTGTTGGATGCGGTGCGCCTAAAAGGAATTCAGGAGACAATCGCAGGATTTCCTAACGACCAAGTCGTGAATCCCGGCGGCGAGTGCTACTTCAACCCTCAGGAGCCAATGAAACCAAATAACGATGATCATTTGTACAATGCTTGAGTGGCGGAGATAAATTGTGTTGTAAATACTTTGTCCGTGAAGCATACGTGTAAATATTATATTATGGACCTATAGATACATATTATATATATAGTGTTTTATAGTATATTTATATGTAATGCTTTAAATTATATAAATTATAGGTTCGCGTTCCATAAACTACCAGCAAACAATACGCATTCAAAAATAACAATAACATAATTGTAAACCCTAAATGGAAAACCAAATGAAAAGAAAAAGAAAAAAGAAAAAAGTCTTTAGTCCCGGTTGGTAGCAACAACCGGGACTAAAAGTGGAGGCCAGGTGGCACACCCTGGCGCACCTTTTAGTCCCGGTCCTCGAAACCGGGACTAAAGGTGGGACATTTAGTACCGAAACCTTAGCCCTGGTTCCGTAGCCGGGACTAAAGGCCCTTACGGCCCGGGGCTAAAGCCCTTCCCTATACTAGTGCTCGTGAGGGGCGGCATGACGTGAAGGAGCGTGGGTGGGAGGGGCGTCGAGAGTTTGAAGCACGCTTCAAACTTTTCTCTACTGCTGTTGGATTTGGTTCTGGTTGATTTTGATAAAGACAAAATCCTGTGTACATTTTCCTAGGTACATAATGGTTGAAGCCCTCAGCGGGGGTGATTTTTTTGGGTGGACCAAACATAATTATGTTGAGTCAATTATAGTAGAGATGATGAGTCATCTGTTCGGCATTGGCGGAACTAGAGGGCTAGAAGGGGCAGTGCTCCCCCAAGCACAGTAATTTATGTAAAAATACCTATATAAATATTGATATTTATAGCACAAGTAATATTAATTTCATCTATTTTTTTGTTAAAATTTGATGATTTTAGTAAGAAATAATATAATATTTTAAAAAATTCTTCAAATATATAATTGTACTATAAATATGATCATATTTGTTTGGCCTCTTTAATCAAAATCCTAGTGCTTGACCACCGATAGTGGCTCGGGATCACCCCAATGACCTCGTGCATGCAATGCAGCAGAGGAGGGGTCCGCATGCCAGTAAAAGAGGGGGAGGAAAGGGGATTGAGAAAAAGGTTGTTGGATCACCTTCATTTGATGGTTTGAAAGGGCATTTTGGGAGGTTAAGAAAAAATATACAGAAAAGAAATTGAGAAATGGGATCTGCCACTACTACAGAAAAACTTAACCATGGCGGGCATTTTGTATTTACCGTGGCGGTTTTTGCAACCGCTACGGTCATAAGGTCACGGTTAATCGTGGCTTAACCGAGGCAGTTTTTACAACCACCACGGTTAAAACATTAACCATGGCGGGCTACATAAGACAACCGCCACGGTAAATACACATTAACCGTGGCGGTTGCCTTACGTAGTCCGCCACAGTTAAGGTTTTAACCATGGCGGTTATGTTATGTCGCCCGCCTCTATTAAAGTTTTAATGGAGACAGCTGTTTTTATCTTTCCATCTCTGTTAATGTTTGTTTCACATTTAAAAAAAAACTCTTTCAAATTCGGATTCAAAACCTATTTTAAATTCAGATTTCAATGTTGCTAATGTTATTTTTGAGCAAAATTTTGATAATGTTAATAGCAGCACACAGATGACAAACATATATATATATATACATTCATGCATGTTAATGTAAAACAACCAACATTAATATTAGTGATGACATCGTTGTTTTTTATAAACACATATCATTCACATCATTCATGGTACATGGTTCTACATATCATCTAAGGAGGGCAACAAATAATCTTTCATTTGTAACCCTTTTTCCTTGTCACTCCAGTTTCTGATTCTCTCGAAGTTTGGATCTAGAGCTAAGTCACCTTCCTTGTTGAAGAATGTTCGACCTTCATGTGCGGCCTCGGTGACAAACTAACATATATCTGCTACAGTTTATCTAAACTGAGGGTCGACCTTCTCCTTTTTCACCAACCTTGTGCTTTCTTATGCTGTCGCTAACTACTGCTATATCTGCTGCACGTCCTCAGAAGCTCACAAACATAGAATCCACATGAAACTAAGCCATAGGGTTGTTTGGTGCATTGCACAATAAAACTAGTAGTGAGTAGAGTATAGTATTGTAAAAGTAGTAGTAGTGTAGTAGTAGTGGTTGTAGTAGTAGTGTAGTAGTAGTACATTATTAGTATTGCTACTTACCGGGAAATCATGCTTGATTTTTAGTTTTTTGCCATTCTTGATCTTCGAATTTTTAGATCATAGCACTCAGAATCTTCCACGTACTTCTTATAAGCACTGTACCAAAAAATACTAGTGTCAACGACAATTTGAAGACATTTATATGTTAACTGTAAATGAATAAGAATAAGTTCTATCACTTACTATCTCAAAACGTTTTCAAAGTGCTTGTACCCTGCTTTGTTTGTTCCCCGTAAGGAGTCTAATATGTAGACCCTTCCATCCTGATGATAGATTATAAATGCTATCCAGTGACCCATAATGCCATGACTGCACCATTCAGACGATACAGATTTCAAATGGTCAAATATGAGAAATCATGGTCTTAGTTACAATATATATGATCAAAGTATCTTTTGTTCTTACCTGAATTGGTGGGCAACCATGATGCATCCATCTCCTCAGACCTTCTTCATGGCCTCATAGATATACATTCCCACCTGATACCTATATTCGATTAGCAAATCTTTCCTATATTTTGCTCTCTCTTTCGCATTTAAGTTCACCAAGTGTTCATGAGTATCGGGTATATCGTAACCCGCAATTGTTCTCTCTGTAAGAAGGATCGGAGATAGATAGATAATACCCTTGTTTAACTCTTTGCTTGGTAGGCTTGCATCCTGCAAGAAGTCATCATGGCATTATTAGTTTGAGTGTTAAAGTTCCCATAGCAATGATCAGGTTCTATTAAAAGATGTAAGTAACTTACAAGGCAAATATGGTGACTTGGGACACATCAAGGTCCTTTCCCATATCATGCTAGAGTTGTTTTTTCATCCTAATCATTTGAAGGGGATTGTTTTCTAAATCCGATGGTGATGCTATGAAAAATAAAAATTGTTTTGAATCTTTGTGTGATGTACACAATTATAAAAGTGGATAGAATTTCAAGTATTTTTAAGTAAGTGTGTGCTATAAGGCCACCACATTAAAAGTTTCAATGAGGAACACAAAAAACTACTCGGTGGTGCATTGAGGAGAAGAGGCATGTTTTCTATCTTATTACCTTAGACCTTAGCACAACCATTAGCAGTGATCTGGTGATGTCTGTGTTGATGCCATCGTTTTGCTTGTTGAACGAGCTAACATGGCGACCATCGACCTCATGCACGTTCGAGATGTAATGGTTCATCAGCGTTGTGCCTCTCCGGGTGCCACTGCCTAGGATGTCCATATCCAGGTTGGTCCATCTTAACGGTCGATAACGTCAACTTTTATTAGAACTTTAAACTCGAAGGAGAACATGAATACACACTAGTATAGGGTTTAAACTAATAATTTCCACAAGTTCTGCATATTCTATGTTTTCCAGGGTTTATTTTATAGAAAGCTGAAAAGAGGGATTCAAGTGCAAAATAAACACGAGACTTAACTGCGACGCAACAACACCACCAACGGGGTGAGGAAGGATATAGAAGACACCCGAAGGAACGAAACCGCTAGAGGAGACAAGGTGGGGCCGGCTGGCCCCACCCTAGCGCCGGAAGCTTCCTCCACCGCCTCTTTTGATGCATCTCGGCCCTTGGTTAAGTTGGTTTGATCCTACGGCACACGTCGATCCCACTGGGCTATAAATAGAGGGGCAGACCCCCCTCACTAGAGGCATTCTACACCCCAGTGCTTCATATTCTCTACATAATGAGGGTTAGGGTCCCTCTAGTTGAGCTAGTTCTAGTTCATCTAGATGTAGCAATTAGGAGAGACTAGTTCTTCTAAATCTAGTCTTGTTTATAGATTAGAGAGATTAAGTAGAGGAGTAGAGATTCTGGAGAAGTTCCGTCCTGTCGGTGCTTCTTCATGGTTATATTCGTCTGGATTTAGTTCCCTCGCCCGGAGTTGCGTTCTGAGGTACTTTTGTACTTACCCTTCTAGTTTAAGTAAGCATCTTGTTCTTATTTGTTCTTTGGTTCACAACTCATATTGAGTGCTTTGATCTTGGTCGTAACTTGGTTGAAGTAGTATTTCGTAGTGTAGGCGTGGTGCCTAGGCTAGGTTTACTTGTGAATGTCCCCTGATCAGCCGGACAGTGGTAGTTCATGTAGGTGACAGCTGCGTTGATTCCTCTGTAGTCCACTTCCCATTGATAGAATTGAGAGGCTCATAGGTGCCTGATAGGGGATTACTCTGATTCTTTCCCTATATGGGTTACTTGCCCGAAAAGACGGTATTATACAAAGTTTACCGAAGTCGGAACCAAAGTGCATTAGTTATTTCCTTTTTCTTGATATGATCTAGCCTAATTATAGGGTTATGTCTATATACTATGTCATCATCACAACTGTTCCCTGTGGTTCGATATTTAAAACCTCCAAGTAAAATGTAACACTGGTATGATATCTGTGCACTTGCGGATAATCCTACTTAAATCTACTTAAATGGAGTGTAGTTAATTTATACCAACAATCCAGTTCACGTCTGGCTAGTTCTCTGAGACAACCATCTCCATGTCCACCATCTTTGGCCCGCCCTCAGACTGTCCATTCATGTTAGGCCAACTTGACCGCTCCTTGTTTGTCTCCTCGTTCGTGGGGCTTAACAGAGCGTGGCTTAACTAAGGCGAGAAGCCATAGTAGCTCTATGTTATCGCAACTACCATAGGTTGTCGCAAGCGGCACGAACACCACTAGTTACAACCACACACACCGATTCATGGCAATCAGTACCTCCACCTCCTCTTCCTTGATGTTGAAGTCGGAGAAGTTGAACTCCCAAGTGAGCTGCTAGGGCGGTCGTCATTGTTGATGACAGTGGAAAGGTTGTTGATGATCGTTAACACCCCATTTAACCACCAACATTCCACCATATACAAGGTAAATCAACATAAAATAATGAAATTTTTATTTATAAGTCACCTAGTTCCACATGTCCTTAGAAGTTTATTTGCATGTAGGAAAAATACCAAAATAATCAAATTTGATGTCAGAATGACACAAGGACATGACATGGCTCCAATGGGGCAAAGTGGTTCTGCGGGCGCCGCCACCTAGGCAGTGCTCGACCCATCTCTAGGCCCTGCCATGTCACTAATATGTGGGTTAGTCTAGCCTTATTCTACTCAAAGTCAGAGATGCGCTTTGATTCACTTCCTTCTAGAATTGTGGGTTAGGTCAAGGCCCACCTTTTGGTAACCTATCAGTGAGGAACCCTAGGTCCCATACCGATATGTATAGCTTCTTTGTAATCATACAGTTCTTACTTAATATAGTACTCTACTTTTAGTACTTTACTTATTAAGTATTTACTTTATGCCTTTAAGTTCATGTCTTACTTTTACTTCTATTTAATAGTAGTAAGTCTAGGTCCTTGTCCTAGCTCTACCAGCATAGGTTCCTTAGCTACCTTAGTGATAGCTTGCTCATAACTAGTAACTGCTCTATTGTCTAGTTAAGGTGTCTCTTCTTTGAGCTCAAGTATAGACAATAAGTGTATAGATTAAGCGTGGTGCTTAGGCTATAACTTACCTTTAGATACGGCAAGATGAAAGGTCCTAATAGGGCTAGAGGGGGGTGAATAGCCTATTTAAAAATTCTACAAACTCACTAGAGCAAGAGGTTAGTAAATAACAAAGCAAAGCTTTTTGCTCTAGCCCTAATGGGGTGTTCGCAAGCCACCTATCCAACAATTCTAGTTTATATGATCACTAGGCACACAAGAGCTATGGCACTACAAGCTACACTAGTGAACTATGCTACACAAGGCAAAACTAGCAAATAAACTACTTACACTACTTTGTGGTAAGTAAATGGAGAGAAAGAGATATTTATACCGCCGTGTAGGGGATGAACCAATCACCAATATATAAACAATCAAGCACCGAGAGAATGTCAATCAAACACAATTGAGACAATAATTTTTCTCCCGAGGTTCACGTGCTTGTCAGCACGCTACGTCCCCATTGTGTCGACCAACACTTGGTGGTTTGAAGGCTAAGAGGTGTAGCACGAACCTCGTCCTCACTAGGACACTACAAGAACCTACCCACAAGTGAGGTAACTCAATGACACAAGCAATTCACTAGAGTTACCTTTTGGCTCTCCGCCAGGGAAGGTACAAAACCCCTCACAATCACTAGGAGATGGCCACGAACAATCACCAACTCGTGTCAATGTTCCTCCGCTGCTCCAAGCCATCTAGTTGGTGGCAACCACCAAGAGTAACAAGAAAACCACAGCTAAAATGATCCCCAAGTGCCACTAGATGCAATCACTCAAGCAAATGCACTTGGAATGACTCTGAATCTCACAAAGATGATTAATCTATGAAGGAGATGAGTGGGAGGTGTTTGCTTAGGCTCACAAGGATGTCAAGTATGCTAGAATGCCAAGAGAGTGAGCCCTAAGCCGGCCAACATCTATTTATAAGCCCCTCAAACAAATAGAGTCATTGGCTCTTTCACTAGACAAAACACGGGACCACCAGATGCGCTACAAGTGAGCCACCAGAAGCATGAACCCAGCGTCCGGTGCTCCAAATTACAGCACGTGTCAGCTCTTTGAATCTCGCGCGTCGATCTCTAACGGTCACTTTCAAACCACCAGATGCGGTCAAGAGGACACTGGATGCGTCTGGTGCACACCGGACCCGTACGCAGAGAGGGTGTTTTTCGTGCAGGGCACCGCACGTGAACCACCGGACATGGCCCTCAGCACTGGACCCTTACTCAGAGAACAATACAAACACGCAGGGGCACTGAACACGCGGATAGTGTCTAGCCCACGTCTGATGCTGAGCATCCGGTGCTTAGTTTTCACCTGTGCTAGAAACCGAGAGTGCACCAGATGCAGGTTCAGCGTCCGATGCCTCTGAGACCAGCGTCTGGTGAATGTTTTTCCAGTGAAAAACACTCCCATGACTTCTTCAAACTTTCCGCTGGTGCAATAGCAAATATGCATTTAATTTTCTCAAAAGCGCCGAATCTTGCATCACAAGCTCGATGGGATGGAGAGAGGAACCCAAACCCCTCTCTACCCTTCAAACTCCACTTCCTTCTAAAAGTGTGCCAACACCACCATGTATGTACCAACAAGTGCAAGTGTGTTAGCATTTTCACAATCATTTTCTTCAAAGGAGTTAAGTTAGCTCACTAGGTTCTAAATGCATGCACAAGAGCAATGACACCTAGTGGGACTCGATAACGGCTTAGCCAAAGAATTCCCCTCTTTATAGTATGGCTATCTATCCTAAATGTGATCACACCCTTTATGGTGTCTTGACCACCAAAACTAAAACCCTAACCAATACCTTTGCCTTGATCTCCATAGGGTTTTGTTTTTCTCTTTCTTTTTTTCAAGTTGAGCACTTGATCATCTTGTGGTCATCACCATCATCACCATGATCATCGCATCCTCCATCACTTGATATGTACCAACATCGTTAAGTCTACACACATTTAGTATAGAGGTTAGTACTAGGGTTTCATCAATTATCCAAAACCAAACTAGGGCTTTCAATAGACCTCCGGATAGTTTGTGGTAGGTGTTAGGTGGTGACAGTTGTTGATGGTCCTTAAGTATCAATTTTAACCGTCAACTAATCATAGAAAAGGATCTATATGCAATTAATAGCTAGAATTAGGGTTTATCAGGAAATATGGAGGAAAAGCCCACATGTCATGATTACATAGAGATAATAACCAACCGTGCAATTTTCTACAATCTAGAAGACTCCAGAAGAGGCAGGAAGAAGCGGGAAGCCGAGGGGCCCAACCCTAGGGTGGCCGCCCTAGGGGGTGGGGCGGCCGCCTTGGATCCCTAGCCAATCAGGCTCCCCTCGCGGATCTTGCTCCACCGATCTTGAGGATCAATCTAAACCACACAATTAAGGTCGATTTGATCCGACGACTGATGTTCATTTGAGGAGGCTATATAAGCAAGGCCCTGCCCCTTGGAGAGAGTGAACAATTCATTATTCATATTCATCTTAAGAGGAGAAGCCTCTGATCAAGCCGTAGAGCCACCACATCAACTAGATATCTAGTTTAGCATAGCTACATAGGATTAGAACAAGAAGGAGTCAATCTTCGATTGGTTTCCAGATCTGTCAAGAGGATTCTTGGTAATTCTCGCTCTAGTTCTTCATTGTTCATCATTGTTCTTCATTATTATGAATATGACTTTGGTCTATTTCATTATATTGATTATGACTTTATTCTATTTGCATATGTTCTCAATTATATTGTTCTTAGTTAATTATGCTTATATACTTGGCTTAGTTAGATATGAGTTTTATCCATGTTCAGGATCGTATAAAGTTTATCCAATAATGGCTTGTCCATTGGTACCATGGGTAAATGATAGATATTGTGTAGGTGTGGTGCCTATACCGTATTTATCTGCGATTGTACCCTATATTCTAGAATGTGAGGTAGATTGTAGGAGTGACAGTCTTGTTGAATCCTCTGTAGTCCTCCTCCCATTTATAGGGTAGGCAGAGCAGTACTATTACGGGGAAGTGATTACTTTGTTCTTCATCTTCCTTAGTAATACTCACTACACATGAATGTACCTTTTATCTAGCCATGATTGCCATGTATAGTTGCACTAATCATAATATGCTAAGACTGTATAGTTAGAATGACTTAGGAAATTTTCTTGTAGTTCGTCCTAATTCTATGCTAATGACTTGCTAGAATATCCGTTGAGATGCTTATCATTATTTTATGTGGCTGTTTATGTTGATCAGTGTATTTATCTTTTGTCACTATTCATTCATTATCTATATTTTATGTGACACTTACCCTGTATTGAGAGAGATAGATGGAAGCTTATCATTACACATACAATGATACTCATATTTCTCATTTATTCCTTAGCATTCCATTTCTAGTGGTAAAAATATAAATAACGATACTTGGAATACTTCTCGGTTAAAATGCTACATCGGTATTATCTGTGCGCTTACAGATACACATTCATATAGTTGTTAGAGGAGCATTTGCATATTTCAACACCGCATCTCTCTGCTATGCTAGGGATGACAACTTGGCTTAAGTGGCATGAGAGGTGGTTACCATTTTTGGCACCGTTAACAAGATTACTTAATCTACTTTCGGTAACAACGTTAGAAGTGCCAACAAGCATTTTTGGCGTCGTTGCCGAGGAAGGTTGATTAGCTATCAAAAGGAATAAATGAGTTATCATTTGCATCACTAATTTGATTAAGCAAAACATCAATTCTCTACTCATACAGTTTTACCCCTGTTTACTTTGCTGTTTTTATCATTTTATGCAGGGTGATGTATGAATAAGTTTGATCTCCCAGAAAACTTTGTTGAAAATCCCAAAGCATTAATCAGAAGGACAAGAGCCAAGCTCAGGAGAGTAATAGAACCATCATCATCAACATCTCATCTCGAAGCTCAATCCAATCAGGAAGATCATCTAAACATTGTTCGAGACTTGACATCAGAGTTCGAAGCCATGGCAGAAAAGTCAATCCTTGAGTTCTCAGCTCTCACTATGGACAATATCCATACTAGACCTGCTATGGACATTGAGCGGTCATTTGAGCTTAAGCCTGCGCTCATCAACAAGATGCAAGCACGCCAGTTCTGTGGGAAGCCGCACGAAGACACTAGTGCTCATCTTCAACACTTCCTAGAGATTTGTAGCATATTTACTATCAAGGACATTCCCAAGGATGCCATACTACTTCGCCTTTTCCCATTCTCACTCTTGGGAAGAGCAAAGCAGTGGTTCTACGCAAATAAGGAGAATAATACTATGTGGGCACTCTGTTCCACCAATTTTCTAGCAAAGTTCTTTCCCATGGGCAAGACCAATGCTCTCCTTAGGAAAATTTTGAGCTTTCAGCAACAACATGATGAGTCTATTCCAGAAGCATGGGAGCGCTTTCCAGACTACATCCTAGAATGTCCCCATCATGGAATGGAGAATTGGCTACTTATGTAGACCTTTTATCATGGGCTCAGCAACAGCACTCGTGAAACCATGGATGCTGCTGCTGGAGGAGCGTTCCTATCACTTACCATACCACAAGCCACAGCTCTTGTGGAGAAGATGGCATCCAACCAAGGTTGGAATGAAGAAAGAACTCAAACTTGCAAGAAGAGTGGAGGTATGCACCAGCTCAAGGAGGTAGACATATTGTCTGCGCAGATAAGCCTCCTCATGAAGAGACTCGATGAACCTGAAGATAAGAAGGAAGTCAAGCACATATATGACTCTCACATGACCTGTGAAGAGTGTGGAGAAATTGGACACTCAGGCAACCGCTGCCCTGAGGTGCATGAGGATGTGAACTACATCAACAACTACTACCGTCCTCAGCAAAATCAAGGTTGGAACCAACAACAAAGGCCTAACTACTCAGGTAACTATACAGGTAATTATCAAGGTAACAATTCTTGCAACAATTCTAATTTACCACCTTTGAGAGAGTTAGTGTCTAATCAAGGTAAGTTAATGGATAACCTGTCTAAGAAATTAGCATCCAATGATAAAATTCTAGAAACTATAAACAAGAGGATAGATATTTTTTCAACTGCCATTAAGAACCATATTAGCTTTAATAAAATGATAGAATCACAGATAAATCATATAGCTGTTGTTGTTCCTACCACTAACCCCGGTATACCATCACAACCGGAAGGATTACAATCTGCAAATCTTATAGACATATTTGATGCAGGTGCCTATTGGAGCAACCCCGCAGGAGGGTGGCATGATGAATCTAATCAAGAAATGAGATCTCGGACGCCCAGTTGTCCCAATCTCCATTGGCAGCACGAACTTCCCTGAAGCAGTTTGTGACTTTGGCGCAGGCGTCAACATCATGCCCAGAGTAATCTATGAAAAATTCTTTACTTATCCTTTATCAGATACAACTATATGTTTGCAGCTTGCAGATCGGACACTATGCTACCCACGAGGAATCCTAAAGAATATGTGTGTCCGAATTGGTACCTTATATGTCCCAGCAGACTTTGTAGTAATAGAGACCGGTGTTGATGAGAGGTCATGCATCATCCTAGGGAGACCATTTCTGAACACTGCTAGAGCTCCCATCTATGCTAGCGCTACCAAGATCAGTTTCATCATCAAAAGGAAGAAGGAGACATTTTATTTCAAGAATAAAACCTCATAGTTTCTAGAACAAGCCCAATATGAGCCAAGAAAGAGGACCAATAGGAGGAACAAGAAAAACAAGAATAAGAAGCAAGTATGGACAGAATCGGCCAAGATGGTCACTGCAATTCACAATAATCAAGATCACCAGCTCAAATCGCCTCATTTGATCAAGAAGGACGACCCTGGCATCCCAACAATTGAATGTACAATCAACAGATGCTGCTTTTAGAAGGCAGTCTGCGACATCGAATTGGGCGTCAATATTATGGCCAAATTAACCTATGAGTTTCTATACGGAACAATGCCTCTATATCTAACATACACCCAACTCCAGATGACAGATCAGACATACCGAATTGTCGAAGGTATAGCAAAAGATGTCCCCATGCAGATCGACGACCACTTCATCCCGACAAACTTCTTAGTCATTGACATGGGAGAAGATGATTATGATCCACCTATCATCCTTGGAAGACCGTTCCTAAGTACTATTAAAGTTATCATCTACATCAGGACAGGAAAAGTGCACCTACATTTCCCCTCTGAGAAGAAGAAATAGAACACCAAGGACGGATGGGCGAACTATGAAGGAGAAGTGTCAAGATACGAAGATAAATACCCCACAACACAAGTATGGGAGGAGAAAGAGATCATAGCAAGAGGAGGCACAGCCAGAGGTGCCAGCTACGCCATCCGACGAGCCTCAGGACAACTAAGGACATAAGGAGTCCCGTTCGGAGGACTTAAATCACCGAACAATGTGCAAGAGGTAACACTTGGTAGTTATCCCTTTCCTCTTAATTATTTACTTTCCCTAAATAGTATAATCTTGTTTACGCTGTCTTAAAGAGAAATTAAAAAATTGTTTAAAAATGCTAAGCCCCATGTGAATACGCTCGTGGCATAAAATCCATAAGTATATTCACTGTGGTGGCATAAAAATAAAATATATATATTTTTGTTTTATAAAATAAAAATATAAAAAAATATTGAATTTATGATCCTGCTAGAAAGATAACACTTATTAAAGGAAGCTCGACATGATCAAGGCTAGAATTTATGACTAACACTTAACCAGTTCCACAAGCTTTATTGTCTATTTGAGCTCCACAGAATTCAAGGATCAAAAGGAGAACAACAATCAGAGGACATCCTACCCGCTATTTGAGTGTTGTCTCGACAGTCACTCCAACAGACGAGTACACCTCTGCTACCTGCCAGTTAGATCAGAAGAAATTACGTCAAAATCCAGCTTGGGGGAGAGAAACCTCATGTACTTAGCTAAGTATTTTTATCGGTCTTTATACCTATACTCTGCTAAAATAAAAAGATGCATAATCTTAGAAACCCAATAAATATTTTCCTGCTTATATATATCTTTGCTTAGTTTAGAAGCTTGCTATTAGGAGAGAATAAAACAAAGTAGCTATGCTAAAATGAACCTCAATGATAAACTCTTAACATAGATATGATGAATAGTTGCTCTGTCGTAATTCCTTTCAAGTATCTAGTTTTCAAATTCAAACTCTCTCTCAAGTTTAGGCATAACTTTTATGATTTGAAATTTACTCTAAACCTAAACTTGTGTGAAGAGTACCTAATCTAAAGTCTAAGTTGTTGACCGATATTATATGGAAAGGTTTGAGTTGTTGTTTATCTGTTCCTAGAGATACTAGAATTCTGGAGAATTTATTCTTTGAAGTACTTTAAAAATGATGCATGATGAGTTCCTGTATGATGAGAGTTTAAAATCCTACCACAGCCTTGCATACATATTTACTAGATCAAGAAACCACACATTTATATTTTTACTATTTATGAGCATTGAGTGTGGTCAAGTTGTGCAGACCCTCAAGAGCTAGCCATGATGTTTGAATCAAGATTCACTTGCACATCCACTCATTTCCATCTCCAGATCCACTCAAAAAATATTCCAATAATTCCCTGTGAATTAAATGCTCCAGTCTTATTTGTTACTACCACTGCTTTGTTGCTCACGAAGGATGAGTGCTCAAAAAAAAGAGACTGAGGAAATAAAAAGGGGAAAGTGCCAGATGTTGACGGTCCTTAAGTACCAAATATAATCATCAAATAAATAAAGAAAAGGATCCAAATGCAATCAACACCCAGACTTAGGGTTTTATCTGACAGAATTCCACGAGTTTTAGTGTTTGTCTATTTCTGCAGGGGGTTATCAGGAAATATGGAGGAAAGGCCCACATGTCGGGTTTACATAGAGATATTAACGTGCCGCACAATTTTCTATCATCTAGAAGACTCCAGAAGCCACGGGAACGAACGGGAAGCCGAGCGGGCTCGGGGACTGGGCGCCCACCCTGGTATTTCGGCCAATCACATTCTACTTTGCGGATCATGCTCCACCGACCTAAAGGATCAAGAAAAACCATGTGATTAATGTCGGTTTGATCCGACGGCCCAGATTCACTTGAGGGGACTATATAAGCAGGCCCCCTGGCCCCTGGAGGAGGCACCCCCTTGATCCCTATTCATTATTCATAGACAGAGCAAAAGCTAGGGTTTGGAGATGAGAGCTCTCCTCTCTTCTCTAAACTAGAGTAGATCTAGATAGTAGCGAGATGGAGAGCAAGGGAGGATTGGAGGAGAGGCTGGCCTGTCGGTTCTTCCTCCGGTTGTACTTCGCCATGATCAAGCTCTAATCAAGCTTGCTCATGGGATGACTCTAGTAATCTACTTCTTATTTCATTGTGCAATTACTATCCATGTATGTTCTGGTTCACAACTCTTTTGAGTACTTTAATCTATAGGACGCTATAGGTGAGAGTTGTAGTATAGGTGTAAGCGTGGTGCTTAGACCTAGATTACTTGTGGATATCCCCTGTCTAGCCGGATCGTGTGGTAGGCCGCGTAGATGATAGTTACGTTAGTCCCCTGTAGTCCACCTCCTGTTAGCAAGACTGGTAGGGTTTATCGGCCTATGGATAAGCATCCTTTGTGGTGTATTCTTATCACGTGGTTCGTCCCAGACATAGACATACCCCTTTGAAGTAGAGAAACCATAGTTATCCTCTCTATTCTCCTACCATTGCCCATACACTAGATTGCTCTACTCTCTATTCCCATATTGTCACCCATTGTTATCTTACCTTTAATATTGTTCTTATTCAATTCTACCATCTTTCCTATTTACACCTACCTATCTATCTAGGTTAAGTTAGAGCGTAGATCAGTTCTCTAGTTTCCATGTGGATACGATAAAACCTTTAACCGGGTAAAAGCTACAACGGTATCCGTGCGCTTGCGGATTTATCTGTGTGCGTATAAATACCATAGTACACTCTAGTGCCATGCTGGGGATGACAACCTAGTATTCAAGCGGTGTTAGCAAGTATCAACACCCGACAACCTTGAGAAAAAAAAGAAAGAAAGACGAGGAAATAAAAAGGGGCATGTGCCCGCCAACCTCAGAAAAGAAAAAAGTGTGAGACGAGAGGTAAAAATGGACAAGTGTCCGACAATAGAATTAGCGGTACAAGAGACCCACCTGAGTGAAAAAATAAATAAACGAGCATCTCAGTTCCTTTGGAAAGCTACAAGTGCAAGAAAGGTATGTATCCTTCAGAAGAGCAAAAGAAAACTTTTACCACTGTTTCATCACTACCACCATCATCACCATTCATTCGCCACACATGCACATCTTGATTTGACTTTATGACTTGTTCCTATGGATCCATAGTTTGACTATGCAATAAATATCTTGTAAATATGTATACTCTATCTCCCACCTATAAGCTCCAGATAGCAAAAACCTTATCAGAAGTAGGGTGAGAGAGAAGGCAATGTTACTATGCCTCATACCATAAATACCAAATATCTTGAGAGAAAGGCATACACCATCAATGCCTTGGTGAGGATCCAGAAATACCACAAAAGAGAGAATTGAAAGAGTCATATAAGGAATCTCTGAGTTTTATTTGAAAATCTACAAAAACTCCGGAATTATAGTTGATCAAAGAGCAAGAAACATGGCGCTTGACTTGACCGTTCTATCCTTCAACTGCTCAAGACACAGGTGACAGTTACAAGCCCCATGGTGAAAGGTAAAATGAGTAAGTTTTAAATCTTAATTGTTTACTCTAACTCAGAGATGAGATCTTATTTGAAAGTATGTGTACCTTTAAGGCGTGAAAGCATTGCAGCAACTCCTGATCCACCATTGAGTTTATATTTGCTCAGGGATGAGCAAAAGGTAAGCTTGGGGGAGTTGTTGACGGTCCTTAAGTATCAACTTTAACCATCAACTAATCATGGAAAATGATCTATATGCAACTAATAGCTAGAATTAGGGTTTATACTGATAGAATTCCATGAGTTTTGGTGAAAGTCTGTTTCGGTAGGGGGTTATCAGGAAATATGGAGGAAAGGCCCACATGTCATGATTACATAGAGATAATAACCAACCGCGCAATTTTCTACAATCTAGAAGACTCCAGAAGAGGTGGGAAGAAGCAAGAAGCCGAGGGGCACCAACCCTAGGGCGGCCGCCCTAGGGGGTGGGGCGGCCGCCCTAGCTACCTGGCCAATCAGGCTCCCCCTCATGGATCTTGCTCCACCGACCTTGAGGATCAATCTAAACCACACAATTAAGGTCGGTTTGATCCGACGACTGACGTTCATTTGAGGAGGCTATATAAGCAAGGCCCCTGCCCCCTGGAGAGAGCGAACAATTCATTATTCATATTCATCTCAAGAGGAGAAGCCCCTGATCAAGCCCTAGAGCCACCACATCAACTAGATTTCTAGTTTAGCATAGCTACATAGGATTAGAACTAGAAGGAGTCAATCTTCGATTGGTTTCCAGATCTGTCAAGGGGATTCTTGGTAATTCTTGCTCTAGTTCTTCATTGTTCATCATTGTTCTTCATTATTATGAATATGACTTTGGTCTATTTCATTATATTGATTATGACTTTATTCTATTTGCTTATGTTCTCAATTATATTGTTCTTAGTTTATTATGCTTATATACTTGGCTTAGTTAGATCTGAGTTTTATCCATGTTTAGGATCATATAAAGTTTATCCAATAATGGCTTGTCCATTGGTACCATGGGTAAATGATAGATATTGTGTAGGTATGGTGCCTATACCGTATTTATCTACGATTTACCCTATATTTCAGAACCTGAGGTAGATCGCGAGAGTGACAGTCCTGTTGAATCCTCTGTAGTCCTCCCATTTATAGGGTAGGTAGAGGAGTACTATTATGGGGAAGTGATTACTCTGTTATTCATCTTCCTTAGTAATACTCACTACACATGAATGTACCTTTTATCTTGCCATGATTGCTATGTATAGTTGCACTAATCATAATATGCTAAGACTTTATAGTTAGAATGACTTAGGAAATATTCTTGTAGTTCGTCCTAATTCCATGCTAATGACTTGCTAGAATATCTGTTGAGGTGCTTATCATTATTTTATGTGGCTATTTATGTTGATCAATGTATTTATCTTTTGTCGCTATTCATTCATTATCTATATTTTATGTGACACTTACCCTGTATTGAGAGAGATAGATGGAAGCTTATCATTACACTTGCAATGATACTCATATTCCTCATTTATTCCTTAGCATTCCCTTCCCAGTGGTAAAAATATAAATAACGATACCTGGAATACTTTTCGGTTAAATTGCTACATCAGTATTATCTGTGCGCTTACGGATACACATTCATATAGTTGTTAGAGGAGCATTTGCATATTTCAATACCGCATCTCTCTGCCATGCTGGGGATGACAACTTGGCTTAAGTGGCATGAGAGGTGGTTACCATTTTTGGCACCATTATCAAGACTAGTTAATCTACACTTTTGGTAACGACGTTAGAAGTGTCAAGAACAGCCTTATCATCCTCTATAGTGCACCACACTGAGTCTAGTTATTAAATTTTAAGGCTCATTGTGCGTTGTGTCCGGTTAGATCAGGAGCATGTACGCCTCTGTTTTTCACTTAGTTATCTTGGTTACATAGATTACACCATTCTGAAAGGTCCTAATATGGCTAGAGGGGGTGAATAGCCTATTTAAAAATTCTACAAACTCACTAGAGCAAGAGGTTAGTAAATAATAAAGCAAAGTTTTTTGCTCTAGCTCTAATGGGGTGTTTGCAAGCCACCTATCCAACAATTCTAGTTGATATGATCACTAGGCACACAAGAGCTATGTCACTACTAACACTAGAGAGCTATCTAAAGTTTCTATACAAGTAAGTAAGCTACTCTAGTTTTTGAGAATGTAAGAGAGAGGGTTTGATCTTTATACCACCACGTAGAGAGGATGAACAAATCACAATAATATGAAGTCTAGTCGTCGGGAGAAATCCAATGAACAATCACAATGGAGACACACAATTTTCTCCCGAGGTTCACATGCTTGCTGGCATGCTACGTCCCCGTTGTGTCGACCAACATTTGGTGGTTCAGCGGCTAAGAGGTGTAGCACGAACCTCGTCCTCACTAGGATACCGCAAGAACCTACCCACAAGTGAGGTAACTCAATGACATGAGCAACTTATTAGAGTTACTTTTTGGCTCTCCACCGGAGAAGGTCCAAAACCCCTCACAATCACAGGGAGATAGCCATGAACAATCTCCAACTCATGCCAATGCTCCTCCATTGCTCCAAGCCATCTAGGTGGTGGCAACCACCAATAGTAACAAGAAAACCGTAGCCAAATCGATCCCTAAGTGCCACTAGATGCAATAACTCAAGCAAATGTACTTGGAAACACTCCCAATCTCACAAAGATGGTTAATCTATGAAGGAGATGAGTGGAAGGTGTTTGCTTAGGCTCACAAGGATGTCTAGTAGTCAAGAATGCCAAGAGTGTGAGCCCCAAGCCGGCCATCAAATATTTATAAGCCCCTCAAACAAATAGAGTCGTTGGCTCTTTCACTGGGCAAAACACGAGGTCACTGGATGCTCAAGCAGGAACCAACATACGCTCGAACCATGAGTCCAGTGCTCTAGATGTAGCCATGTGTTAGCTATTTGATCCTTGCGCGTTGATCTCTAATGGTCACATTCAAACCATCGGACGTGGTCAAGTGGGCACCGGACGCGTCTGGTACACACCGGACCTGTACGCAGAGAGGTTATCAAACGCGTGGGATCACCAGACGTGAACCACCGGATGCACCCCTCAGCACCGGGCCCTTACTTAGAGAACACTATGAACGCGCAAGGGCACCGGACGCACGAACAGCATCCAGGCCATGTCGATGTTGAGCGTCGGATGCTCAGCTTTCCCCTATGCCAGAAACCAATAGTGCACTAGACACACAGGTGCAGCGTCTAGTGCCTCTGAGGCCAGCGTCCGGTGAGTGTTTTTCTAGTGAAAACACTTCCACGACTTCTCCAAACTATCCACCGGTGCAATAGAAAATATGCGTTTCATTTTCTCAAAAGCGTCGAATCACGCCTCGCAAGCTTGGCGGGAGGGAGAGAGGAACCCAAACCCCTCTCTACCGTTCAAACTTCACCTCCCTCTCAAGGTGTGCCAACACAACCATGTGTGTACCAACATGTGCAAGTGTGTTAGCATTTTCACAAATATTTTCTTCAAAGGAGTTAAGTTAGCTCACTAAGTTCTAAATGCATGCACATGAACAATGACACCTAGTGGCACTTGATAACCGCTTAGCCAAAGAATTCCCCTCTTTATAGTATGGCTATCTATCCTAAATGTGATCACACCCTCTATGGTGTCTTGATCACCAAAACTAAAACCCTAAGCAATAGCTTTGCCTTGAACTCCATAGGGTTTTGGTTTTCTCTTTCTTCTTTTCAAGTTAAGCACTTGATCATCTTGTGGTCATCACAATCATTACCATGATCATCACTTGCTTCATCACTTCGCATGTACCAACCTCATTAAGTCTACACACACTTAGTATAGAGGTTAGTACTAGGGTTTCATCAATTATCCAAAACCAAACTAGAGCTTTCACCTTCTCTCCCTCTAGAGTTGTGTAGTGATCAACCTCCTCTAGTTATCCTTAGTTACCCTTGGTTATCCTTTTTCTATCTATCATCCACACTAAAGCCATCCATATCCATTGCTCACTAATTTGCCCACTCATCCTAAGGATCCACCTATCCTACCTTCTTTTGGGATCAAATAAATTTGACACCTGGTACTCCCAGGTGAAGTGCTACATGATAGTTCTATGCACTTGCGGAATCCCTTATATCCTATAGAATCGTTGTCATGTATTTCTAGCACTGAGATTGACAACCCCTCTAAGTAACACAAATACCAACAAGCATTTCTGGCACTGTTGCCAGAGAAGGCAACTAGTGCAAACTTTTGAGTCAGTCAAATTAGTTTGCCTTTAGCTTTTAGTTGTAGCGATCTTTTATTCCTTCCTATCTTCTTCCCTTTCCTTCTTTCCTTCTTCTATTAATGATCATGGCTAACAAGACCATCCGTGAATTCTTTGCTCCTTCTATTGCTAACGTAGCTATCAGTCCTAACATTATTAATGCAGACACTCACTTTGAGTTAAAGCCTACATTAATCAGGATGGTTCAAGCTAGCCCATTTTATGGCAAAGCTCGAAGATGCTAACGCGCATCTCTAACACTTTTTAGAGTTTGTAGCATCTTCACCATTAAGGGAGTGACCCAAGATGCTATTCATCTTCATCTTTTCCCCTTTTCTTTGTTGGGAAAAGCAAAATAGTGGTTCTACTCTAACCATGATGTTGTAGATGTTGGGACAAGTGTTCCAGTGCTTTCTTATTTAAGTTCTTCCTGATGGGTAAGACCAATGCTCTTCGCAACAAGATTTCTAGTTTTCAACAACAAGCTGATGATTCGATTCTCAAGGCTTAGGAACATATGTAAGAGTATGTCGCTACTTGTCCACGCTATGGAATGAAAGACTGACTTTTGATTCAGAACTTCTATCATATTTTAGTTTCCTTGATATGAGCCATTAGATGCTGCCACAGGTGGAGCATTCTTTTCTCTTAATGTTATAGATGCCAAGGCATTAATGGAGAAAATTATGTCCAATCAAGGATAGAACAACAAATGCCTATAGCCCCGCAAGAGATCAGGTATGCATCCTCTTAAAGAAGTTAACATGATTGTAGCCAAGATGGACTTGCTAGCTAAGAGGCTAGAAAACTATGAGAAGATGAGTACACAAGAGACCATGCAAGCCATGGAATCCCATATGACTTGTGAAGTTTGTGGAGAATCAGGCCATTCTGGACTCATTGTCCTGAAACTCATGAAGACCTCAACTTACAACAATGACAATGGGTGTCATCCTCTAAATCAAGGATGGAATCAACGCTCCAACACTCAAGGTAACAATTACAATACTAATTATTCACAATGTCTGAGTAATCAAGGTAATGGTTATCCTTTCCTTAAAGATCTTATTTATAGTCAAGGTAGAATGACTGGTAGCATAAATAAGAAACTTTATGCTAATGACAAGATGCTAGAAAACATAGATATAAAATGGAAGATTTCTCATCTGCTATGAAAAATCAACTTAGCTTTAATAAGATGCTAGAAACCCAATTAACATAAATAGCCGCTTCAATCCCATCTTTTGAGAAAGGAAGAATATCAGGCAAGCCTAGAGCAACCATGGAAACTGCTAACCTCATCACTACAAGGTATGGTGGTTTGTTAAGTTCTTGGGGTACTCCTTTAATAGATGATCCCTTTCAATTATGAAAGGTGATCCAGGCAGTCCTATTATATCTTTGCTTTATTGGTCCTCATATTTTTAATAATGCATTTTGTGATCTTGGAGCTAGTGTGAATATAATGTCTAAAGAAATATATAAAGAATTGCTTTACATACAACTAGTCCCAACTTCTGCTTACATGCAACTAGCTAACCAATCCACCTGCTATATAGAAGGAGTAGCAATTGATCTTTTAGTTAAAATTAAAAACAATTATGTGCCCACTGATCTTATGATCCTAGACATGGGTAACGACAAGGACACACCTCTCATCTTGGTTGTCCTTTTCTTAATACTGTTACTGTGTGCATATATGTGGCTTCTAGACAAATCCAATTTCACTTTGCTGGAAAGAAAGATACATTTGCTTTTTCTCGTGAATCGCTCATCGTGAATGCAACGTAAGCAAATAAGAAGTGATCCAAGAAGAAAGGAACAAGAAAGCCAAAGCCGATCAAGAACAAGGAGAGATCTAACCAAGAAGAATTAAGATCAAGGAGAACCTGGCACAAGAAGAATGAGCTGTCATCCACAACATCATCGCCAAAACCTGCAACTTCTCCTAAGGAAAGTAAAGAAGATGAGCCACCAAAGAAGGAAGCTCTGAATAAAGAAGAAGAACCTCCATGCAAGGGAGAGAAATCATGAATCACAAGGTATGATTTAATTGTTTTCATGCATTATTAGCTGATAGGTTCATGTTTACATTCCAACAAAACATACTCATAAAGTACCATACATTTAGAACAAGTTTTCTTTTGAATATAAAAATAATAACAACAATAACAACAACAACAACAACAACAACAACAACAACAACAACAACAACAACAACAACAATAATAATAATAATAATAATAATAATAATAATAATAATAATAATAATAATAATAATAATAATAATAATAATAATAATAATAATAATAATAATAAAAATAGTAGTAGTAGTAATAATAATAGTAATAAATAAAAAAATAAAAAAAGTAATAGGTAAAATAACAATATATTAAAAATAAAGATAAAAATATATAGCTAGTAATAACAATAAAAACTCTATAAAAACAAAATGCCAAAAATAATATTTTACTTTATTAAGTTAGTAGTAGTCTTACTAGCAATAAATAAGAATCAAAGGAGAAATATTCGACAAGAAGATTTCCAACTCCTTGGAAAAGGCAAACTTGGAGTACCTCCCTGCCAATGTATGACATCAATCCATCACTCTTTTCTATTATTCATTTTATTCTTAGCATTGGGAAATAATATGTGAATCAAACTTATGTAAAATAAAGTTAAACAAGGGTTTACAACATTATGTGCATATGCTTTAATGATATGACAATGCGTTGATAAGGTTTGTAATGCTAATCAACATTTGCATGATAACCCTGACATGAAAAAAGTGTCTTTAATCTTGCCTTGAAAGTTGATATCTTAAGAAGTCTTGTTGGAGATGATGAATAGTTGCTCTATGATACTTTGCAAAAGCTTTGAGTTTATTAGTGTGGTAAAGTAACTGTACAACTTTTATGTTAGTCCTCCTCTTGTATCATCAAAGAAAACTAGTAAAGGGGCTGCATCTCGATCTAGTAACACAACTGATATATTAATGGGAAATGTAGACCATGACCTAGAAGAATTCTTATATGATGCAAGTGAACCTGCTATGGTTAAGACATATGAGTTGGAGAGGTATACTGGAGAACCACTACTAAAAAATGTTGGCGAGTTAGACATCTTAACATGGTGGAAAAAAGAGAGAACACTATCCTAAGTGCTGCTAGTCGTGTTGGCGGTGTTGCTGATCCTTATCGTACTCGTCTTGATCCTGAAATGGTACATGTATTAATTTGCACAAAGGATTGGGTTGTTGCAGCAAGTAAAAGTGTTCATTTATCTTCTCAGTTAGACACTTGTAATTGCAGCAAAAGAATCCATTGATTTTTTTTTCTTTCTAATTTTTTATTCAAGTTCTAAAATGGTTGGATCAATTGTGAATGATCATGAGGTTGAAGCTTTGACTAATGTTGTGGCTAAATAGTTGACGAGTTTTCCAACCATTTGCAACCGGTTTCATCCTTAGTCTTGTCCACCGACGATAGCAGGTGGTCTTTTTCGATGCCAGCTGCCTCTCAAATCTCTGCATCGACAGCCTGCATCGTCTCTTCCTTGGCCCTAGCCCACACAAACGGCCCAATCAACCCCTATTATGCCCTTTGATGTGGCAGAGTGGTAACCTGGGTTGAATGGCAAGTCGGCAACCTAATCCATGACATGTGATGACATCCCAAGGTCACCATCAACAACCAAAGAAGTAACAAGAGATCCAAACATGCACAATGAATCGACACTCAATATGAAGAAAGAGGACTAGAGGATTTGGTACTCGTACACACTGCCAAAAGTGGAGAATGACTAACTCATCTTCACCCTTGTTCCACTTAGAGTCTCGGACCTGCAAACAGGGCCCAAAGCGAGCGAGGCTGCAGAGATGAACACACGATGGAGGTTCGACGCTTGCCTAAGGGACATGCTCTTGGGAGCGAGGTAGAGACGCACATATAGCACAAAATCAGTTCTTTCTTGCTTGTGCTCATATAGTGCCTTAGGATGTAGAAACCACTTCTAGTTTATGGAGTGTTCTGATGCTTCTATCTCGGTGAATATAATGGAGGAAGACACGTAAAAATACATCTTTTTAAACAGATAGAGGAGGTTGACTGTTGACGGGTCTTAAGTATCAATTTTAATTATCAAATAAACAAGGGAGAGGACCAATATGCAACCAACACCTAGAATTAGGGTTTGATCTGACAGAATTCCACGAGTTTTGTTGTTTATCTATTTCTGCAGGGGGTTATCAGGAAATAAGGAAGAAAGGCCCACATGTCGGGATTACATAGAGATATCAACGCACCGCGCGATTTTCTACCATCTAGAAGACTCCAGAAGCCACAGGAAGAAGGCAGAGGCCGAAAGGGGCCAGGCCCAGGGCGCCCGCCCTAGTGACCTGGGCGCCCGCCCCCTGCTGGACTCCATTCAGGACTCTCTTCGCACACGATGTTCCACCGACCTAATGGATCAAAGATAATGTAGTACCACCTCGCCTACCGACCCTAAAATGCATAGAGGAGGAGGACTATATAAGGAGACCCCCTGGCCCCTGGAGGAGAGGAGAAGTTATCATAGAGATTGAGGGGTGCCCTCGAAGGAAAACCTCTTCTCTAATTAATATTTCTTTTTAGGCTTAGCAACCAATGTAAAGTAGAAATAGATCTTCTAGTTTCTACTAGATTGAGAGAGATAGAGTGGAGGTGTAGATTGGAGGAAGCCCGGCCTGTCGGTGTCTACTCCAAGCTTGTACCTGCGGGATCAAATTCTCCTAACCCGAAGCTTGCTCCTAGGATTCTTCAGTATTTCGACTTCTAAATTCTAGTAAGTTCTTGTTTTATTGTTCTTATGGTTTATGAGTTTACTTTAATCTCTTCGCGTAGAGTTTAGAGTAATCATTGCTGGCGTAAACGTGGTGTTTAGGCTGGGGTACTCATAGATATTCCCTGACTAGCTAGACCGTGGTAGTAGTGAGGAACGTGACAATTCCGAGTTACCTTTGTAGACCATATCTCGTTAGCAGGAAGGATAGGCTTTATAGGTGCGGGTTGAACATCCTTTGTGGTGTCTAGATTCCGTTAGCCTCCCCAATAGAACAGTAGATCATCCTTGCCAAGGTTAGAAGGAGACTACGGTTGCAGTCTTCTCTGTTTATCACTCACATCGAGAGACATTCTTTGTTGCCTAAAGGGTTAGTAGTAAAAGACCGGTTAGTCAGATGCACTCTTTCTCCTAGTGGTAAAAAAATAAATACGATACTCTGGATAATTTCCCGGGTGAAGTGCTCACCGATATCCGTGCGCTTGCGGATCAATTCCTTATTGCGTTCCCAAATATCAACAAGCATTTCTAGCGCCGTTGCCGGGGAGAAAGACGGTTTGCTGAGATAACCTTGAGTCTTACTACTAGCTTGTATCTATACTTTTATCTTTTCTTATCTTTTATATTATTTATTTATTTTCTTTATTCTTACCTTATGGAAAACCAAAATTCTAAATCGATCCATGAGTCTGCAATCCCTTCAGTAACTGACCTTTTACCATGGGAGTCATCACAGCCTATCCAAACATCCCAGTATAAGTTAAGTTCTAGGTTGATTGCCATGATTCAAAACCTATCTTTTTCGGGAAAGGAAGACGAAAACCCTTACCTTCATATTAGAGATTTTGAGAAAACATGTGATTGTCTTCGCATTGAAGGCATTTCTGATAAAACTTTACGTTGGAAGCTTTTTCCTTTTTCCTTAAGGGGAGAAGCTAGACAATGGTACAGTCAGAAGGTAAGTCAACAACGAGGTGAATGGGGAGTTTTACGAGCCAACTTTTGTCTAGATTTCTATTCCCTCGACCGTATAGTCGACCTTAGACTCGAAGTCCTATCTTTTAAACAAAAAGATAATGAAACTTTGGGAAAATCCTGGAAACGTTTTTCTGATCTTTTAGAATCTGGTCCAAACCTTAATCTTGAAGACCTTGTTCTTTTATTTCACTTTTTTCGAGGTCTTCAGAAAAATCACAAACAAATGCTACACACAATGTCTAGAGGTTCTTTCTTTCGCATCCCTACTGATGAAGCGAGAGTGATCCTAGATAGAATCCTAGAAGCTGAGATGGATAATACCCTTCATGATGAAACCTACAAAGCCGAAGTAGACACTCTGCCAAATTCTTCATCTACTTTAGCTATCCCAAGTTCTGAGCCACAAGAGGAAGAAATTCCACCACCGGACTTCATGCTGGATATAGAATCTGATCTTTTTGCCGATTTTGGGAATATTTCAAACTACCATTCTATTGACAAAACCCAAAACGGCCAGTTTTGCATTTATTTGCCAAGTGAATATCAATTGAGAGAGCTTATCTCAGTAATGAGTAGCGAATGGTTGGAGGAATCAGAGCTTTCCTCTGATGTGATCCGTTTGGACACACCCTCTATAACTATACGTTGTGCTTATAATTCTGATCGATTTAATGCTCTCTATAATCCTGTTGTGGGGATCAACATCATGTCTGAATCCATTGCACTTAAACTATTTAAAAACCTTGCCTTAACCCCCACAACAAAGGTCATAAAGGAATCTTTAGGACGATTAGTCCCTAGTCTTGGAATTATTAATGTCCTACCTCTTACGGTAGAAGGCTCCATGGTTCATTTGAACTTCTACATCTTTGATACATGGGACTTCGACCTGTTGATAGGACAACCTTTTAGAAGACTCCTTTATGAAGGTCATACTGGAAAGCTACACATTTCTTTTGGAAAAACCTTTGAATTCCCAATAACAATTTCACACTCCTTAAACAATAAGGCCGAATCATATCTTTTGCCTGATCCTATGGAGGAGGTAAAGGCTGCATCTCTAGAGCTTTTAGATGAACCAGACTTAGAAGACGAAACTCCTTTCTTCATAGAAGACGAAGCCGAGCCTTCTGAACCTGAACCGTTAGATGAGTTTGCAGAAGCACCTAGACCCCCCATAGAGCTTAAAACTTTACCACCCGGTCTTATCTATGCTTTCCTAAACAGTAATCCAGAGTTTCCTGTGATCATTAGCGATAAACTCACTCAGGAGCAAACTCTGCGATTAATGACCATTCTTGAGAAACATCACTCAGTTTTCGGCTACTCACTCCAAGATCTTACAGGAATCAGTCCTATGATTTGTACCCATCGTATTCCAACAGATCCTTCTGTTTCACCCTCTCGAGAACCCCAACGTAGACTTAATAACACTATGAGAGAGGTAGTTAAAAAGGAAGTTATAAAGTTGCTGCATGCAGGGATTATATATCTTGTGCCGCACAGTGAGTGGGTAAGCCCAGTACAAGTTGTGCCTAAAATGGGAGGCATGACTGTTATTATGAATGAAAAGAATGAGCTAATTCCGCAACGCACCGTCACAGGATGGCAGATGTGCATAGACTATAGAAAACTAAACAAAGCCACGAGAAAGGATCACTTTCCTTTACCTTTCATAGATGAGATGCTAGAGCGGATAGCAAACCATTCGTTCTTCTATTTCTTAGATGGATATTCAGGGTATCCTCAGATCCCGATCCATCCCAATGATCAAAGCAAAACCACTTTTACATGACCATATGGAACTTATGCTTACCGTAGAATGTCTTTTGGGTTATGTAATGCACCAGCTTCATTTCAAAGGTGCATGATGTCTATATTTTCTGATATGATTGAAGAGATTATGGAAGTTTTCATGGATGATTTCTCTATTTATGGAAAAACTTTTGATAGTTGTCTTGAAAACTTAGACAAGGTTTTGCGAAGATGTGAAGAAAAGCACTTAGTCCTTAATTGGGAAAAATGTCATTTTATGGTTAGGGAAGGAATAATGCTGGGACACTTAGTATCTGGAAGAGGTATTGAGGTAGACAAAGCTAAAATTGAAGTAATTGAACAACTACCTCCACCTGTGAATATAAAAGGAATTCGAAGCTTTCTTGGCCATGCTGGTTTCTATCGTAGATTCATAAAAGATTTTTCATTTATTGCTAGACCACTTACTCTTTTGCTAGCCAAGGATGCTCCTTTCGAATTTGATGATGCATGTCTAACATCTTTCAATTTATTAAAGAAAGCACTCATCTCTGCACCAATCATTCAACCCCCTGATTGGTCGTTGCCTTTTGAAATTATGTGTGATGCTAGTGATTATGCTGTGGGGGCAGTATTGGGACAAAGTAAAAATAAGAAGCATCATGCAATTGCTTATGCCAGTAAAACTTTGACAGGAGCTCAACTTAATTATGCAACCACTGAAAAAGAGCTTCTGGTTGTTGTCTTTGCCATTGATAAATTTAGATCTTATTTAGTTGGAGCTAAAATAATTGTTTACACTGATCATGCTGCACTAAAATATTTGCTCACTAAAAAAGATGCTAAACCTCGCCTGATTAGATGGATCTTATTACTCCAAGAATTTGACTTAGAAATAAAAGATAAAAAGGGAGTAGAAAATTCTGTTGCTGATCACTTGTCTAGAATGTATTTTAAGAGTCCACAGGAAACCCCTATCAATGATTCACTCCGGGACGACATGCTCTACGGGATTAACAGGTCTGACCCCTGGTATGCAGATATTGTTAATTTTATGGTTTCAGGGTATGTACCACCAGGAGCAAACAAGAAGAAGCTTATTCAAGAAAGTCGTTCACATATATTGGATGAGCCATACCTCTTCCGAGTATGCTCTGATGGCTTACTCAGGAGATGTGTGACCACTGAGGAAGGATGGAAGATCATCGACAGATGTCATTCATCACCATATGGAGGTCATTATGGAGCATTCCGTACACATTCAAAGATCTGGCAGTGTGGATTCTACTGGCCTACAATGTATGAAGACACAAGGCAATATATCAGAAGATGTGGGTCATGTCAAAGGCACGGAAACATAAATACACGGGATGCAATGCCACTCACCAACAACCTTCAGATTGAGCTCTTTGATGTCTGGGGAATAGACTACATGGGTCCATTTCCTCCATCAAAGAAGTGCGAGTACATCTTAGTGGCAGTTGACTATGTCTCCAAGTGGGTAGAGGCATTACCTTGCAAGCATGCCGACAACATCAGTTCAAAGAGGATGTTTGAAGAAATTATATTTCCAAGATTTGGAGTCCCCAGAGTAGTGATAAGTGATGAAGGAGCACACTTCATCGACAAACGCTTCAAGCAATATCTATCAAAACATGGAATCCGTCACAACGTCGCTACCCCCTATCATCCTCAGACAAGTGGCCAAGTAGAGACTTCCAACAAACAAATCAAGAATATTCTTCAGAAGACAGTAAATGAAATGGGAACGGCGTGGAAAAACAAGTTACCCGATGCACTCTGGGCATACCGGACAGCATACAAGACCCCAATCGGAATGTCTCCATACCAATTGGTGTACGGGAAGACTTGTCATCTACCCATTGAACTAGAGTTCAAAGCACACTAGGCCATAAAGAGATGGAATATGGACCTAGATGTTGCTGGAGATTATAGAAGAATGCAACTATCAGAATTGGAAGAATGGCGAGAGAAGGCATATCACAACTCAAAGATCTACAAAGAAAGAGTCAAAAGGTGGCATGACAAGAGAATCAAGAAGAAGGAGTTCACACCCGGAGATAAGGTATTACATTTTAATTCCAGGGTGAAGCTTTTCGGGCATGGAAAACTCCGGAGCAAATGGGAAGGACCATTCAAGGTAATTAATTCATCATCCCACGGAGCTATCACACTCCAAAATGACAAAGGTACGTTATTCAAGGTAAATGGTCAACGTCTTAAATTATTTTTAGAGCCCAATAAAGAATTAGAAGAAATAGACGTAGTCCATTTTTACCTTCCCATGGAGAATTAGAGCCCGACCTTTTTAGTCTGATGTTTTTGGGTCTTATATATATTTTTCTAAATAATTTTGCATCTAGAAACGCGCTCAAGAAAGTGGGCCCACAGAGGGGCCAGAGAGAGGGCGGGCGCCCAGATCAGGTGGGCGGGCGCTCAGCTCCTGTTCCCCCTCGGTCCTGATTTTCTCTGTTATGGAAAATGCACTTATGGTAATCCGAATAATCCCTCAGAAAGTTTCGCACGCACATCGACGGGAGCAACCCGAACAACCCATAGAGGCACTTTTTGACCCCTATATAAACAGACCCCTGACATCAGTTTTCAAACACCAACCCATCAAGCCTTCTCTTCTTCTTCAATTAGAGCTTGATTAGTTCCTTGCTGCTCCAATGGCCGAGAAGTGCCATGATGATTGGGAAGTCGTCCCCTTCAACCTCAACAAGGAGCCTGTGGAAGACCCCGATGCTCGTGCTCTCGTCCCGGCCAACACAGAGCGACAGCTAGAAGCCATGCCATTACGCCAACGCAGCTTTGCCCAATCCTATCATGCTCAACCAGTTCTCACCGCACCGCCACAACCCCTACTTCTCAAGGGATCATCATCCAAGACGAAGACCACCATCAAGGTGCCAACCGGCACAAGGATCCTTCCACCTAGACCCAATGAGAGGGTCGTTGGAGTCAAGACCAACCGGAGCGGCGAGATCAGCAGTATTCGCTACACTATAGAGGAGGAAAGGCCTTACTTTGAAGGGATTAGAGCAGCCAAAGTCCGTTTCATCCCTCCAAAGGCAGCCCCGAAGCATGCTCTCAATGCTTTTGAGACACCTCCCAAGCGTCGCAAGACTATAATGGATATTGATGAGGACGTTCGCAGACTAGACAGAGTTATCATAGACCTCCAGTCCTCGATTAATTCCCTCACTAGGCAGCTCTCTAACCACAACACCGTTATACTAGGCCTTAGGCAGGATCTTGCCAGTGCTAACAAAAAGATCAAGGAATTAGAGCGCCGCTAAGTTATCTAGATTAGACCTTGAGGCAATGCATCTTAGTCATCTATCTTTAAATTTGGTTTAGGTTTATTATCAACAGTTTGTTACTTCTATCGTCAGTTTGCTACTAGTCTTTGTAATAAATGCCTCAAAGTTAATAAAGAATACTATTATTATTATGTCTTGTTTGTCTCTACTTTATTTTTGTGCAAGAAAGCAGAAAACAAGTATGGGGGAGATCCCTCAACATGCCAAGCACACTCCGACCACACCACTCCACGATTCAGGTACACACTCTGCACACTTTACTTTACACATACATATATTTTGGATTATGCAGAATATTGTTTCTGACATGATAAATTAAAAAGATTAAAATATTTCTAATCATGATTAATCTCACTCTGTGATATTTCCTGAAAACTTGCAACCACTATAAAATCATTTTAAACCCTGTGTTACTTAAGACAGTATGATGAGGACATCCCAACCAAGCATGCTCCCTCCAATTCCACGCCAACCTCTACACCGACTACACCGGCACCAGCCCAAGCCATTGATGGAGCAATTACACGTAGCCGAGCCAAGAAGCTACAACAAGAGGTGAACGCGCTACTTTGTGAGAGTTCTATTAATGTTAATGAGAATATTATACTACCTAAGTGTTCTACTTTGGTTGTGCTTAGGTATACACATGAGGAGGGAGGTGACCTGGATCGCAAGGATTGGAACAACACGGTGCAGAACGGACCAGTTGAAAGAAGGGCAGATCGGACCAGTGCGGTGCAGAACGGACCAGTTGAAAGAAAATATCATAACTTTCACTTTCGAGATGCTATGAAGGCCCATGAGCACTTGTTGGAAAGCTCTTCGAGTCTGCTTTCCAATGAATCAAGTGGCGACCAGTTTGGATACTCCATATTGCCTGCAGACCAGAATTAGTACAGACTGCTCAGAAGGTCAACAGTCTGTCGTGACAGAATGTTGGTACAACTTGCCAAGTAAAACTGTACCAATCTATAGCGTTTTGTGGTGCATGGCATATGTTGCTGGAAAGCTCTTGGAGTCTAGTTTCACACCCAAGAAACGGTTCATCATTTGGACTTCCCAATAAAAAGTTATGGTCAGTTTATTGGAAACTGCTCTGGAGGCCAACAGTCACGCGAAGTCACTTCGGGAATCCATTTCGAGGGGACCTTTCACATTGCCTTCCCTCAGAAACTCTATTTCGTTTTCATACCTATCTAGCAGGGCTGTTGCTAGTATAAATACCCCCTAAGACTCATTGTAATCCAAGACTTTGATAATTGAAATACAGAACCCCTTTGTTCAGCTGCGTGCTAACAAATTCAGAGAGTGATCTCTACCCCTTTGCTCTTGTGTTTTCCTTCGCGGAGATTACAGAAGCGGCCGCGTCATCGGCACCCAATCCGTGCTCCTGATCCTCGAGTTCAGGTTGCGTAGGTTGGTTCTTTGAGAGTGTGGTTGGGCGAATCCTTGGTTCAGGCTGCCGTATAGAGACGGTGGTTGGCTCCTTGTGCGTGTCGTCAGGTTGCACTTGTTATCCTCGCTGCTTGCAGCAAGTTATCGGCTGATCTTCAGCTAGTTATCCTACGTCGTGAAGATCGGGACAATGACCTCACCATCTGGTATCAGAGCTCAAGTTTCCACGGTAGGAATTTTACCCTTAGCTACATATATATATCTTGTTCGTCCTATCCACCAAAAAGCCATAAAAAAAATTGCATTAGCCCTTTGTTTCAATCTGTTTTTCTTGTGAGTTTGGTTAAGTTTCAGTCCATTAGAGTTTTGTTTAGTTGCTGATCATCATATCCTTCGTGTGTTCTTTGTGCCTCTTTTATATCTACACATCCCTAAAGAAAATCTGAAACCGGTATCATCCTTCGCGTAAACTTTGAGCCTATCAAGTTAGAACGCTGACGATTGTGTCTTGTTTCAAAAAAAAAGTGTGTGCAAGTGTTATATCTGCTCTTGTTCTTAGTTATAAAAAAAAGTATCAAAAAAAAAGGAAAGTGAAAAAAAAGAGAGTTGAGGAAGAAAAGTTGTGAAGAAAGAGTAGAAAGTTCACTCTGTTTATGTGCTCAAGTTCTGAATTTTATATCAAGTCACACAATCAGTCATTATCCATCTTTGGTGCAAAATTTTGCTTGGGTTTGATTGCAACACATGCATCCTAGGCATACTCCTTGTTTGCATCAAATCTGAATTATCTTTGCGCGTGTGTTTGATCTATTTACATCACTCATATCTTGTGGTCAGCACTAGGCATTGAACTTCTAGTTTGGATTGTGGTTTAACTTTACAATATCAAGAATTCAGATTGCATTCCTTGTGAAATATATCCCCACCAAGCTCCACAAATAACCCACCGTCATAGGAAAATACTGATCTTGGATTCTCCCAACCATCATTCTCGGTTACCACCTCGCATTGGCCGTTGTAATCTGCGGGGAACTCACATGAGCTTCGGTTGGTAAGAGAGGTGAGATTGTGAGATTCCACATATAATTCCCTATTCTACATATATTGTTGCTTTGCCTTCACTAATTTTTTACAGCAAGATGTCTGAGCATCCGGAGATTGGTGATTGTGTCACCATGGCACAATTCGATGAGATGAAACAAAGCATGGAGACGCTAACTGTTGATGCAAAACTGATCTGCAAACACAAAGGGCTAATACCCGATTCAAACGTTAAGGCGTGCCAGCCGATTTGACCTTGCTATCGGCAAAGGTGATAACTCGAATACTTTAGTCCTGACAACAGCGATGCACCCGGATGTCACGGCTAAGAGGTACTCATGCAGAACTCGAGAACACGCCGAGCTTAAGTCGACGAATTCCTAAGAACTCGTAATAAAAAGAAAAAGGTATGACGAAGTCATCGAAAAGTAGATGCTGGAATATGAGTAAAACCGTGTGTTTGATTGATTTCTTGATTGATTATTACAAGGTCCTAGGGTTTATATTTATACCCTGCTCAAAGAGCTACAACCAGACACGATTAGAATTCGAATTCCAAATTACACGGAATCCGTATACAAAACGATGCAAATAATTAAGGAAATAATAAAACTATCCTTCGTGACAAACCGAAACTCCTCCACATGACAACTGGCAGCTTCCAGACTCCTCCCTCGCATCATCGGCAATCCCCTTGCCATAGTCATCGGCAGACCTTTTTATCCAGCTATCGGCACCATATTACTGCCTGTGGACTTAGTCACATTCAACCTCTCCCTCATCGGCAACCATCCTCATCAGCAACCCGCATCGTACTGCCACCCTATCCTGCCATCCTAGACACGTGCCCAAAAATGGTGTCAACACTAACAAACAATGTTCAAGCACTCATGAACCGGTTGCAAATTCATCCTCATGATAATGCAAATGGCAGTCACCATGAAGATGAAGATGAAGAAAGCGAAGGAGAAGCTGCTCGTCGTGCAAGGGAACGGCGTAGAGAGCGAGCTGCTGCCAATGCAAGAAGACCTCCTTTTCCACGACGTGATCATGGTGGTAGAGGTGCTGGTCATGGACATGGGAGAGGTATTGGATTGGAAGAAAGTGATACTGAAGAAGAGGATGAACAGCCCCATTATGATGATCGTCGTCACCGAAGAAATCGTAGGCATAATCAGCACAATGAAGAGAGGTTTGGCAAGTTAAAATTCACCATGCCCCAGTTTGAAGGAGGATCTGATCCTGAAGCATATCTTACATGGGAGTTGAAGGTGGATAAAATTTTTCGTGTGCATAATTATTCTGAGAGAAAGAAGGTTGCCATGGCTGCTCTTGAGTTCGATGGGTATGCTCTAATCTGGTGGGAGCAAATGTTGAATGAAAGAGAAGAAGCTGGTCAAGGTGATGTTCGTTCATGGGCTGAAATGAAGAGAGAATTGAGAGCAAGATTTGTCCCCAAACATTATCGCCGTGATTTGTTTGACAAGCTACAGAATCTGAAGCAAGGAAGCCTCAGTGTTGATGAGTATTATAAAGAGATGGAGAAGGCGATGATTAGAGCCAATGTAATTGAAGATGAAGAGCAAACAATTGCAAGATTTATGTCAGGGCTGCATCGGAATATTCAGCGCATTGTTGAATTTCAGCAATATCGTAATCTTGTTGAATTGGTGCATCAAGCTAGCAAAGCTGAGCGGCAATTGCAGCAGGATATGAAGTCCACTAGAGGAGTATCTTTCAGCACAAAGAGTGCAGCAAGTGGAAGTAAATTTGCACCCAAAGGAAGTGGAAGTAAAGGTACATTTTCCAGCACAAACGGTGGTGCACGATCTAGCAACCTTGGTTCTTCTAGTAGCAAAGAGTTGGCTGCTCAAAATGAGAAATTCAAATCAGCAAACTCAGTGGGTTCTTCCAGCAAGAGTAGTGGAATTCAGTGCTTCAAATGTGGTGGTCGTGGTCATGTTGCAAGAGAGTGTCCAAACGCTAGAACCATCATTGTGAATGATCAAGGGGAGTATGAATCTGCTAGTGAGGAAGAACAAGAAGATAGTGGAAGTGAGAGTAATCTTGAGAAGGACATCTATGAATTTGAATCTGGTGCTGCTCTTGTTGTAACTCAGATTTTGAGTGTACAAATGAGCGATGCTGAAAATGGACAGCGACACAATCTTTTTCAGACTAGAGCTAAAGTGCAAGATAAGGTTGTCAAAGTGATCATTGATGGTGGCAGTTGCCACAATCTTGCAAGCAAAGAAATGGTTGAAAAGCTTGGGTTGAAGCTGCTGAAACATCCCCATCCATATCATGTGCAATGGCTTAATAATTCAGGTTCTATTAAGATTGCACAAAGAGTGAAAGTTCCATTCAAGATTGGTGAATATATTGACACTGTAGAGTGTGATGTGGTGCCTATGAAAGTGTGCCACATGCTGTTGGGAAGACCATGGCAATATGATCGATCATCTCTACATTGTGGTAGAACCAATCAATACACCATCAAGTGGAAGAACAAGGAGTTGATTCTTAAACCCATGACACCGCAGCAAATCCTAGCTGAGCACTTGCAAAAGAGCTCCGAAGTGAGGAATGAGAGTGCAAAAGAAGGAGAGAAAAATAATTTGAGTGCCCTCCACAAATCAGTGAGTGAGAGCCACAAGCCAAACATGAGAGATGACAGAAAAAAAAGAGGGAGAGAACTTCGTGATGATAGCCACCAAATCTGAAATGAGAGATGTGAGGAAAAACCCAGATCAAGTACTATTTGTACTTGTGTGCAAGGACACATTGCTTTCAGCTAATGACTTAACATCTGTCCCTAGTGTTGTTGCACGTGTTTTGCAGGACTATGACGATGTTTTTCCAAAGGAAACACCTGCTGGACTTCCTCCTTTGCGCGGTATTGAACATCAAATTGATCTCATCCCTGGAGCTGCACTTCCAAACCGTCCGGCGTACCGCACCAATCCGGAAGAAACCAAGGAGATTCAAAGGCAAGTACAAGAACTTTTAGATAAAGGATATGTGCGAGAAAGTTTAAGTCCTTGTGCTGTTCCTGTGATTTTGGTGCCAAAGAAAGATGGTTCTTGGAGGATGTGTGTAGATTGTAGAGCCATAAACAACATCACCGTTCGTTATCGTCATCCTATTCCTAGGCTAGATGATATGCTTAATGAATTGAGTGGTTCTATGATGTTTTCTAAAATTGATTTGAGAAGTGGTTACCATCAAATTAGAATGAAGATTGGAGATGAATGGAAAACTGCTTTTAAAACAAAGTTTGGGCTGTATGAATGGTTAGTTATGCCTTTTGGTTTGACCAATGCCCCTAGTACGTTCATGAGATTGATGAACCATGTCTTGCAAGCATTCATTGGAAAGTTTGTTGTTGTTTACTTTGATGATATTCTAATTTACAGCAAGACATTGGAGGAACATGTTGATCATATTAAGCAAGTTTTGGATGTGCTAAGAAAAGAAAAATTATTTGCTAACCTTGAGAAGTGCACATTTTGTACAGATCAGGTTGTGTTTCTTGGTTTTGTTGTTTCAGGTTCAGGAATTCAGGTTGATGAATCAAAGGTGAAAGCAATCAAGGATTGGCCAACTCCTGAAAATGTGAGTCAGGTGAGAAGTTTTCATGGACTTGCTGGTTTTTACAGGAGATTTGTGAGAGATTTCAGCACCATAGCTGCTCCGTTGAATGAGTTAACAAAGAAAGGTGTTGTCTTCCAATGGGGTGAACCACAAGAGAGAGCATTCCAAGAATTGAAGAAAAGGCTATCCGAAGCCTCCTTGCTGGTAAAGAAGAAACTGAAGGAGTGGGAAGAGTGCTTGCCACATGTGGAATTCGCTTACAACAGGGCAGTACATTCTACAACTAATATGTGTCCTTTTGAAGTTGTGTATGGATTCAAACCCCTTGCTTCGATCGATTTGTTGCCTCTACCATTGCAGGAAAGGATTAACATGGAAGCATCCAAGCGTGCATCATATGTCAAGAAGATTCATGAGAAGACCAAAGAAGCAATCGAAAGAAGGTCCAAGTACTATGCTGATTGGGCAAACAAGCATCGCAAGAAGGTGATATTTGAGCCCGGAGATATAGTGTGGGTACATCTTCGCAAAGACCGCTTTCCTGAGAAGCGTAAATCCAAGTTGATGCCACGGGGAGATGGTCCATTCAGAGTGCTGTCCAGGATCAATGATAATGCCTACAAGATTGAGCTTCCTGAAGATTATGGTGTTAGCACAACCTTCAATGTTGCTGACTTGACACCATTCTTCGGATTAGAAGAATCAGAGTCGAGGTCGACTCCTTTTCAAGAGGGGGGAGGATGATGAGGACATCCCAACCAAGCATGCTCCCTCCAATTCTACGCCAACCTCTACACCGACTACACCGGCACCAGCCCAAGCCATTGATGGAGCAATTACACGTAGCCGAGCCAAGAAGCTACAACAAGAGGTGAACGCGCTACTTTGTGAGAGTTCTATTAATGTTAATGAGAATATTATACTACCTAAGTGTTCTACTTTGGTTGTGCTTAGGTATACACATGAGGAGGGAGGTGACCTGGATCGCAAGGATTGGAACAACACGGTGCAGAACGGACCAGTTGAAAGAAGGGCAGATCAGACCAGTGCGGTGCAGAACGGACCAGTTGAAAGAAAAGATCATAACTTTCACTTTCGAGATGCTATGAAGGCCCATGAGCACTTGTTGGAAAGCTCTTCGAGTCTGCTTTCCAATGAATCAAGTGGCGACCAGTTTGGATACTCCATATTGCCGGCAGACCAGAATTAGTACAGACTGCTCAGAAGGTCAACAGTCTGTCGTGACAGAATGTTGGTACAACTTGCCAAGTAAAACTGTACCAATCTATAGCGTTTTGTGGTGCATGACATACGTTGCTGGAAAGCTCTTGGAGTCTAGTTTCACACCCAAGAAACGGTTCATCATTTGGACTTCCCAATAAAAAGTTATGGTCAGTTTATTGGAAACTGCTCTGGAGGCCAACAGTCACGCGAAGTCACTTCGGGAATCCATTTCGAGGGGACCTTTCACATTGCCTTCCCTCAGAAACTCTATTTCGTTTTCATACCTATCTAGCAGGGCTGTTGCTAGTATAAATACCCCCTAAGACTCATTGTAATCCAAGACTTTGATAATAACCCCTTTGTTCAGCTGCGTGCTAACAAATTCAGAGAGTGATCTCTACCCCTTTGATCTTGTGTTTTCCTTCGCGGAGATTACAGAAGCGGCCGCATCATCGGCACCCAATCCGTGCTCCTGATCCTCGAGTTCAGGTTGCGTAGGTTGGTTCTTTGAGAGTGTGGTTGGGCGAATCCTTGGTTCAGGCTGCCGTATAGAGACGGTGGTTGGCTCCTTGTGCGTGTCGTCAGGTTGCACTAGTTATCCTCGCTGCTTGCAGCAAGTTATCGGCTGATCTTCAGCTAGTTATCCTACGTCGTGAAGATCGGGACAACGACCTCACCACAGTATGGAATGTGAGATGGTAGAGTATGAGTTTCTTATTCTTGATATCATTGTTGCTTGGAGAATTTATTTCAAAATTCTAGCTACCATCCTCAGTGTTTTATATGCCTAATAAAACTGAAAATATTAATTATGATTATAAAAGCTATCTACTCTGTATTGAGTTTGTTCAAAATGAGTTAGACTCTTGTTGAGAGATTTATCATGCTCCTAAGATCAAGACATTTATTCAAAAAGATTCACTCTTCCGAAGTATTATTGCATTAGAGGCATGGGCTATGCAAAAATAAAGATATTTCGAGAAAATAAAAAGGAGCAAGTGCTCGACAACCTCGCAGAAAAATGGACAAGTGTCCGACAGTAGAATTAGGGGTACCTCGGTATCCACTTAAAAAAAAGAGAGAAAAAGAGAAAATGATAGCCCATGGTCCCTCTAATAAGCAATATGCCAGCAAGAGTTGACAAAGATTTTAATTTCCAAAGTCTTTGATCTTAGAGTATGACATTCCCCTCCTCAGATCCCGTTTTGATCAGGCAACAAATGCAAAGTAAGTACGCTTGAGAATTTTTTGCAAATTAAAACAGCCTCAGTGAGATATATAAAAGATAATGAGTGATCTGAGACAACCTGAGGATAAAAAGGTATGCTAACTTTTTTTAAAAAAATATACAAAAACTCCAAGTGACAAGATTGAGAAGAAAGGATCTTTACTCTTAACCATATACTTCCCTGACTATAGTACACAGTGGAAATTTAACACCCTGCAGTTATAAAGAGAATGTTTTAAATGTTTACCCCAAATATTTTTCTTAACCATCCTTTTCTCGAGGACGAGTAAAAGCCTAAGTATGGGGTATTTGTTGACGGTTCTTAAGTATCAATTTTAATTATCAAATAAACAAGGGAGAGGACCAATATGCAACCAACATCTAGAATTAGGGTTTGATCTGACAGAATTCCACGAGTTTTGTTGTTTATCTGTTTCTGCAGGAGGTTATCAAGAAATAAGGAAGAAAGGCCCACATGTCGGGATTACATAGAGATATCAACGCACCGCGCGATTTTCTACCATCTAGAAGACTCTAGAAGCCACGGGAAGAAGGCAGAGGCCGAAAGGGGCCAGGCCCAGGGCGCCCGCCCTGGTGACCTGGGCGCTCGCCCCCTGCTGGACTCCATTCAGGACTCTCTTCGCACACGATGTTCCACCGACCTAATGGATCAAAGATAATGTAGTACCACCTCGCCTACCGACCCTAAAACGCATAGAGGAGGAGGACTATATAAGGAGACCCCCCTAGCCCCTGGAGGAGAGGAGAAGTTATCATAGAGATTGAGGGGTGCCCTCGAAGGAAAACATCTTCTCTAATTAATATTTCTTTTTAGGCTTAGCAACCAATGTAAAGTAGAAATAGATCTTCTAGTTTCTACTAGATTGAGAGAGATAGAGTGGAGGTGTAGATTGGAGGAAGCCCGGCCTGTCGGTGTGTCACACCCAATTTCAAGGAAGAAATTGAATGCATAAACTTATGTGCGCCCAGAGATCAATCACACACATAAGTCACAAATTAAATACCATCATCGCAGTGTTTACAACAAACGTAGTTATTACATCACAAAGTCTGGCACGACAGTGGAAATATAAATAAGATAATCTAAGATAACTATCTCATGGCCCTCACACAGGGAAGGTCAACTGGTGAAGCACAAGCCTAATAGTCCTCTGGGTAGTCCTCATAGCTACCACCATCTGTTACCCATCCGGCATTTTTATCCAAAGAAAAGAAATATACAAGCGTGAGTACATCTCGTACTCCACAAGCATAGCATGAGGATTTATGAGGCTCAAACAGGCTAAACTAAGTTCACTGCATCAGCTTTTAGTAGGTCAGTGTTTTATCATTAATCATTATAGATTATGCTTAAGCTCCCAAATGTCCCATATGATCAGTTATTAGAACCATAGTAAGTCAATAAGTCACATTAAAGCATAATTATACATCATCATGTACCATAAAGCCATCAGTAACCAGTTATTCTGTGAGTTTTCCGGGCCGCTCGTGACCGTGAGCACGGCTGTTATAACAGTTATACACTCTGCAGAGGTTGTAAACTTTCACCGTGAGTCGTGTTGCCCATATGCCCGGGATCCGTCGACCCCCAAACACTACCAAGGTGAGCGGGTAGGGTACACTATGAAGCCTTCCATAGGCCTATTCTAACCAGTTAGGGCCGCGAGGTTTTCTCGGCAGGCAGATGTAGAAAACCCCCCTTTTCTACGGCACATTTCCATCGCGGCTATACTCATAGAAACAGGGGCAGCACTACACCCAAAGTGGCAAGCCCCTCTTGCGCCCTTTCGGGTAACCTCTAACGAGTTAGAAAAGATCCTATTACTGAGCTAAAGTCAGAGCCATGTGACTCTCTCGGTTGCACTGTAAGTCCCAGCTTTTACCGACAGATAAGTCCTTACGGAGGGTCTAGGACAACATGACCAACGGTCATTTGTACCATAGCCCTATGTTCCATTTATCATAATCATGTTTAATCAATTAACCATGGTTCCATCACTGATTTCAGATCATATATAATTGGAGTTAGAGCACTAGCACTTCTACCCATATGCAATAAAAACCCTTGGGAACAAGGTAATTGTCATCAATAGCTAGGATGTCCTTATAGTTTGCAATATTATACACATGCAGGGTGAAATGCTTAAAAATGAGTAGGACAACAAGGTAGGCCCATGCTATACTTGCCTTGGTTCACGTACTCCTGCTGGTCTTGCTGGTCCTGCTGGTCCCCAAAGTGCTCTGGACTCCCGAAATACTCCTCACCGTCTGGGCTCAATCAATACATCACAATCATCACGCATACCAAGACAAACATGCAAGAGAACAATTCCTAAAGTTAGAACAGTACACCAGCAGTAAATAAATTAAATAAAAGTTTTCCAAAATCATCTACGTGCTGCTACCATCACGTCAACGCGAAATTCACGAAAAACGGACTTACGACGCGAAAGTTACGCTTTTAACGGGATTTCAACAACAATCTATGGACTTGTAATTAACTAGGAAATCTAACAGTGGTAAACCTAAACAACAGTGGTACCAACGCGAAGCTTACAAAATTACGAAACTAACGCAACTTGAACGGATCGATTCGGAGTTCAAACGATGATTTTATAGCTAAAACAATGTGGTGGCAATTCTGTAAATAAGGCAGAGTTTAAACGAATTTAAATAAATAAATTAAATCCTGGAAAAACTCTCTGGCCGAGGACTGCGGTGCAAATACAAAAATTTTGGGGGACTCTTTAACAAGATATCATATGAAGGGGTATCAAGTGTTTCTGGCCGTTAGATCAAGTTTGAACGCACTGGATTAAAAGGAAAATTAAAAAAAATAAAAAGAGAGAGAGAGAGAGAGAGGAAGGGGACGGCGCACAGGCCCAGCTCCGGCCAGAACACGGTGGCCACCATGGCCGGCCGCCTCAAGCTCGCCGGAGTCGAGCGGATGAGGTGCTACGGTGCACGGTTTTCGATTCTGAACGCACTGGGAGAAAGAGGAGAGCGATGCGAGTCCATTCCACCCCATAAACGCGGTCGAGGAGGCGGTTTCCGAGAAGGTTCACGGCGGCGCCATGAACGTCCGTGCTGAGCTCGTAGAACAAGGACTCCGGGCCACAATTCACTTGGCAACAGGACGGGGAGGGAGCGGGAAGGGAGATGAAGCTCACCACGGCGCCAAATCATAGCGAAAACGGCTCGGAACGGCGGCCTACGCGCGGCCGACGAAGAACTTCCCGGCGACGGTTCTCTGCGCAGAAACGAGCGGGGCACGGGCAAGGAGAAGAGAGAATGGGGGAGGGGGAGTGCTCGGGTGCGCGAGGGGCTCTCCAACTTGAAGACCGAGGCGCGGGGGGAGGAGAACGTGGGCGCGGGGGCTTCGGCCAGGAGGTTCCAACCGAGAGAGAGAGAGATTCGGGGCGACGGTTTGGGGAGGGGATGAACCTGACGGGTGGGCCCTACCCGTCAGTCACCAGAGAGAGAGAGGGAGCCGGCTGGGCCGTGGGGTTTTGGGCCAAAATGGCCGAAAGAAGGAAGAGGGAGAGAAAAGCTTTTTCCTTTTTATTTTCCAAACAAATTTTTCAAACTCTTTTCCAAATGAATTTTTGAATTCAAATTCTTTTCATCAAAACCACTCATCACATAAAAGAAATGCACCAACATGTATGCAACAAAATATTCGCCTAACTTATATTTAATTTTAATTTCTCCAAATTTATTTATTTTCCTATATTGAAAATGCTCACAAAATTAATTAATAAAGTCAAATTCATATATTTTTAAAAGAGCCAAATTTTGGATGTTACAATTCTACCCCCCTTAAAAATAATCTCGTCCTCGAGATTGGGTGATGCTTACTCAAACAGTTGTGGATACGACTTCCTCAAATCCTCTTCTCTTTCCTAGGTAGCTTCATCTTCGGTATAACGGTTCCATTGTACTTTACACATCTTTATAGTTCTGCTTTTTGTAACTCTGTCTGCAGTTTCCAAGATCTTTATCGGGTACTCTTCATAAGTGAGATCTTCTTTAACGGTCAACTCTTCTATAGGAATCTGCTCTTCGGGTACCCGCAAACACTTCTTCAACTGAGAGACATGGAATACATCATGTACACCTAACAAACTCTCAGGAAGTTCTAACTGATAGGCTACTTCTCCACGTCTTGCAAGTATCCTGAAAGGTCCGACGTATCTCGGTGCTAGCTTACCCTTCACATTGAATCTATTCACACTCCTCATAGGAGATACCTTCAGATATACAAAATCACCCACTTTGAAGCTCAAGTCCCTTCTTCGGGTGTCGGCATAACTTTTCTGCCTCGACTGTGCCACTCTTAGATTGTCCCTAATCATCCTCACTTGAACGTCTCCTTCCTCCCCTTGATGTAGAAACTGATCTTGGCAGCACTAGCATAGATGACAGCTCCTAAGGTGTTTAGAAATGGGCTCCCTTGATTTTGTTGAGGACGGTTGTAGTTGTTGTTGTTGATGTAGTTTACGTCCTCAAGCATCTCAGGGCAGTGATTGCCTGAGTGTCCAGTATCTCCAGTGTGTTTGTGTTCGTAGATCTAGATTCTTCACTTGGTGGAGTCTAGGAGTTGTAAAACTCCTTCATATTTTGCTCGAAGTGTACCTGCTCATAGAGACAAGGCAGAGATCAAGTGCATGGGCCCTGTTGGTGGAAAACACCAACAGAACCAAAAGTGTATTTTTTCTTCTCTAACCTTAAGCATAGTGAGCAAGACAAAGTTGATGGATAATAAGATCATGAGTGTAGCATTTAAAACATTTGTTAGATTAGATCGCTCAACCTAATGGAAAGATAATCTATCTATATTTAAGTTTTGTTTATATCTTCCAGAGATTGAAGGTGCAACATTTTAGCTTATATGATTAGGAGTGTGGGATCACAAAGGTGAAAGGACTAAACATATTGAATCGATTAGGTTGGTTAATCTAGAGTTGTAAATCATACATATTTGTCTCTTTTATTCATGTGAATGCCAGAACCAAGGAGAAGCTTATAGAAGTGATAGTCAAGTACCTTAAGATGTTATCTTACTTGAAGAGTGATGGTACAATATCACCTTGTGGAAGCTTTCCTTTCTTAGCGGTTGTGCATCATGTTTGTGGCACCCTCCATAGATCATCTCTTGTGAGCTATGCCTTCCTTGTGTAAATTGTTAAACTTCATGTGCCTCTCTCTTTGTCTCCAATGTGAGTTTATCTCAGGACTTCCCAGGTCGATATTGAAAGTTCTCCTATAGGGGTTAGTCCAACAAAATATCCAATATCTACTATAGCATACTATCGGCTCAAAAATCAACCTAGACACCATGTCTAATTTGATTTAGAAGGGCATTTTAACCTAAGCATCATGCTTAATTTAAACTCCCTTGGAAGTAAGATCATCAGCCCTAAACTAAGCACCATGCTTAATTAAGAGATAAGTGAAACTACTCCAAACCTAGACATATACTAAAGCAAATAAAGGTAGCATGAGAGCATTTATAGAGATCTACTCAAGTGGAGATGAAGTAGTGTGATTAGTATTTAACAAATTGAGCATATCTCAAAGGTAGAGACAACCAACATAGCAACATGGCAAATGATGTTTTTATATAAAGTACTCCCCCAAGCTTGAATTTTGCAAAATTCAAGTTTGGATGAATTTAATTCAATGTTGTATGATGATTGGTTGGACATACCTTGTGCTTGTCATTCATCCGATCTTCTTGCTCCAATCCTAGAAAGGTTAGTGACAAGAATACCCGAAGGAATATTTTTACAATTATCCTTATATGCTCAAAACATAAGGTAATGTTGCAAATAATTAAAAGCTCATGTTACATTCTGATCAGTGCTTATTTTAGGACACTAAGCTTGTCCTTGGGAAACCATCAATTTATGTTGGCGAAGTGGTTTCCCCTCCAACACCAACCTATATCAAGATCAACTCAACGAGATCTACAAAATTTATTATAAACATATGCATCGACAACCGCCCTTTTAAAGTTTTTATAAATAGAAAGGAAGAGGGGGTTGGAGATCTCGAATGTGGTGATATTGGAGAGACCAATGGATTGTGAAGATATAGCATATGAGCATGGAGTAAATGAAGTGGCTATGAAATAAATTTCATGCTCATTAATGCATAAAGTGAAATCCATGTGGTGTGGTGAAAATGGTAAGTTGAGTGTGGTAAAAAAAGAAAAGAAAAAGGATACACGGACGACTTGGTTCGAAACTAGCACAGCTACCGTTCCCCGGCAACGGCGCCAGAAAGCTTGTTGGGTATTTTAAACGCAAACAGAAAAATCCGCAAGTGCACGGATACCGATGTAGCCTTCACCCGGGAGTATTCCAGAGTATCGATTTTCCACAGGGAACGTGAGTGTACTAATTAAGATTCAAGATCACCTAAGGATAACTATATAATTATTTTTGGTGGGGAGAGAGGAAGTTTCCTGAGAGTTCTCTAGTTGATCTAAGAATCAAGAATTACTTCAAAGATTATTTATATCGGGACATCAGAGCACTAACCACAGAAAGAGATGAGAAGGGGGCTAGGAAGGTCTGACTACGGTCCTACAAACACCGATCTGAACGAGGTGGAATACGTCGACCGTTAGGGCTGTCACTACCCTAAGGCTACCACAACAATCCACAGGATTGGGTGTAATTCCAGGTAATTGCAAGACTAAACACCACGTCTAATCTATTAATTACTACTCTAATGTTTCAAAGATTAGAGCACTTGATGCAAGCGGGAATCCAATAAATAACTTGAATGTAAATAAAAATAATTAAAGAACTCAGGAATTATGAGTTGAAGAACCTAGAGAACGATGAAGAACGAACCAGTTGCTGCAAAAGTACAATGTTGAGGAAGATCCGACAGATCCGGCTCCTCTTCCTCCGCTCTCCTCTTCTCTCTCCCTATTTTCTAGATTACAACTAGAACGAACTAGAACTAGAACTAGAGGAACTAGAACTAGAACTAGATGAACTAGAACTAGATCTAGATGAACTAGAGGTAGAACTAGAAGAACTAGAGGGATCCTCTCTACTTGGATGAAGAATTGAAACCCTAACTTTGATTCTGTAGAAGAGGTATGATCTCTAGGGGCCAGGGGGTCTGGTTTTATAGTCCCTTCAAGTGAATATGGGCCGTTGGATCAAACCGACATTGATTGAACGGTTATCCTTGATCCTTTAGGTCGGTGGAGCACGATCCATGAGTTTGGACGTGATTGGGTAGAACTCCAGGGCGGGCGCCCTCAGGACTTGGGCGGGCGCCCTGTCCCTAAGCCCTCTCGGCCTCCGCTTTGGTCCCGTAGCTTCTGGAGTCTTCTAGATGATAGAAAATTGCGCGGCACGTTAATATCTCTATGTAAACCCGACGTGTGGGCCTTTCTTCCGTATTTCCTGATAACCCCCTGCAGAAATAGACAAACACCAAAACTCATGGAATTCTGTCAGATGATACCCTAAGTCTAGGTGTTGGTTGCATATAAGTCCTTTTCCATGTTTAGTTGATGGTTAAATATGAGCATTAACGACCGTCAACAATAGGGTGCAAGACAAAGTTGATGGGTGATAAGTTCATGAGTGTAGCATTTAAAACTTTTGTCAGATCATATCGCTCAACCTTATGGAAAGATAATCTATCTATGTATATGTCTTTTTTTGTATATCTTCCCAAAGATTGAATGTGCAACATTTTAGCTCACATGATTAGGAGTGTAGGATCATGGAGGTAGTACTAGGAACAAAGATTAAAAGACTAAACATGCTGACTCAGTTGGGTTGGTTAATTTGGAGTTAATCATACATGTTTGTCTCTTTATTTATGTGAACGCCAGAACCAAGGAGAAGCTTATAAAAGTGATAGTCACATATCTTAAGATGTTACCTTAATTGGAGAGTGATGGTAGCATCTCACCTTGTGGAAGCTTCCCATTCGTAGTGCCTGTGTATCTTGTTTATGTACTTTGTCTCGTTCCATGGATCATCTCTCTATGATGAATGAGCTATGTCCTTCTTGTGCAAATTGTTAAACTTCATGTGTCTCTCTCTTCATCTCCGATGTAAGTTTATCTCAGGACTTCCCAAATTGATATTGAAAGTTTTTCTGCAGGGGTTAGTCCGACAAAATATACCAATGTCTATACAAGCAGTTTTTAGTTCAATAACCAAACTAGACTCCATGTCTAATCAGATTAAGGAAGGTTGTTTAACCTGAGCACCATGCTTAATTTAAAAGCCAATAGAAGTATGTGCAGTACTTCCAAACTAACACTTACTAGGATAAACAAAGGTAGCGTGATGGCATTTATAGAGATCTACTCAAGTGGAGATGAAGTAGTGTGATTAGTATTTAACAAATTGGGCATGTCTCAAAGGTAGGGACAACCAACATAGCAACATGGCAAAGGATGTTTTTATGTAAAGTACTCCCCCGAGCTTGAATTTTGCAAAATTCAAGTTTGGATGAATTTAATTCAATGTTGTATGATGATTGGTTGGACATACCTTGTGCTTGTCATTCATCCGATCTTCTTGCTCCAACCCTGGAAAGGTTAGTGACAAGAATACCCGAAGGAATATTTTTACAGTTATCCTTATATGCTCAATACACAAGGAAATGTTGCAAATAATTAAAAGCTCATGTTACGATCTGATCAATGCTTATTTTAGGACACTAAGCTTGTTCTTGGGAAACCATCAATTTATGTCGGCGAAGTGGTTTCCCTTCCAACGCTAACCTATATCAAGATCAACTCAACGAGATCTGCAATATTTATTATAGACATATGCGTCGACAACCGCCCTTTTAAAGTTTTTGTAAATAGAAAGGAATAGGGGGTTGGAGATCTCAAATGTGGTGATGTCGGAGAGACCAATAGATTGGGAAGATGTTGCATATGAGCATGGAGTAAATGAAGTGGCTATGAAATAAATTCCATGCTCATTAATGTTATCTTCATCTCCAATCTGAATGTTCGGAGTTTCTCCTAGATTGGTCTCACCTATGTCCTCTACTGTAGTTGGACGAATCTCATCTTCAAAGGGAGTCAAGAACTCACCATTTGAAATTGAGCCAATGTCAGAATCCATTAAGGCTTCTTCCTTATCCATCCATTCTACACATTCTAGCCATTTAGAACTTGTGATCAGGAAAGGGTAGGTGTTAGAATTTTCTATATGGCTTAGCTCTCCTTCTATGACATTACTTGACATGTCATCCTCATGGTCTTTATGACTCCTATGGTTTGATCGTCTTGATGGATTGTTAGGATCACCATGAGACTTAAAAGGAGAGGGATAAGAGGGATCTCTAAGGTCAAGGATGGATTTAGAATTTGTGAACATGGAAGGGGAGTAGATAGAATCTTCTATATGGTTTAGCTCTCCTTCACTTGATATGTCATCCTCGACTTCTTTATAACAGGAACTAGGACATTCTCTAAGAGAACCATCATTGCAAGGATTTGAATTATCTATGCTTGAAAGTCTCTTATGGAACCAGAAGTCTAAACCATGAGTATCTGAAAGATTTAAGGTCAGAATTCCTTCCTCCCTTAGAGAATTTTGGGGTATTAATGGTTTAGGATCAATAGCTAAAGTTTGGGATTGAAGTGGTTGTGATCTGGCTATCGAAACTTCTTCTTCTTGTCTAGGAACTGGTTCTTTCTCTTTCTCAGGGATGTAAATGCTAGGAAACTTTCCACTCAATGAATCAATTAAATCCCTAGCTTCACTAGCAGGTAGGTGATAGAAGGATCCTCTAGAGGCTGTATTCAAGGTTTGCTTATTTTCCCTACTAAGGCCCTCAAAAAAGTGAATTAGAAGAACTTCTTCTGGAATAGAAAGCTTTGGGCCAGTGAGAGTAAGGTTAATAAAGCGGTCCCATGATTTGCCAAGAGATTCTTCTTCCAGTTGTCTAAAAAAATAATCTCACGCCGAAGTTCCGCCACTTTGGAGATTGGAAAATATTTTAAAATAAAACTATTATATAACTCCTTCCAATCTCCATGAACACTCCCTACTTTGAGTTTGTGTAACATCCCCGATGTTACGGTTATTAAAACTGGATCACGTCATCATGAGCATTGCATCGCATATTGATTAAGCACCACTTGATGCATCAAATTAAAACAAGTTTATTTTGATTGCTTGTGCTTAGGGAATTAACGTGTGTTTGCAAGGTGTATTGAAGCTAGTGTGGTTGTGAAATTCCTAGGGTGGAAGGTTTCCGAGAAAATAGGGGGGAAAAACCCTGAATTTTTTTAACCCTAGATTTGCCCCCTTTGGTGCAATTTAAAAACTAAGCAAAATTTGAGGTTGAGTTCAAAAGCAAAGTTGTAGATCTTGTCAAGATGTACAACTTTGGTGTTTTGAGTTTTTGAAGTTTTAATACAAAATTCAAAGTAATTTTGAAAATACTGATTTCTAGAAAATGTCCCCCTTTCCAATTTGAATCCCCAATTCAAAATCTATTTGGAATCTTGAAAAGTGACCAACATGAAAGTTGTAGAGCTCAACAAATGGAACAACTTTCATTTTGGGAATTTTTCATGTTATTGAGAAAAATCAAAAGTAATTTTAGAATTTCTAATCTACCCCAATTTAAAATTGGAATTTCCCCAATTTGAGTTTTGAAATTCAAACTGTTTTGTCAAATTCACCATTTTTCACAACTTTTGTTTTAACAGATTCACCATTGCATCAATTTTGGACACCAAAAGATGTTTTGTAGCTTGTAAAATTCTGCACAACTTTTGTTTTAACAGATTCTGGACTTTAGTTCAAATTTCGGTCGAATTTTGCAAAACAACAAAATAAATGGGATATGGCTTGCTACAGTGCTCGAGCAGGGGGGATGCACTGCCGCCGGAGCAGAGCTGCTGCGTCCAGCGCTGCCACGCGCCTGGCCACGCAGCTGCTTGCTTGCTGGGCGTCGCCCTGGCGTCCTCATCCGCAGCACGCACTCCGTCGCGTGGATAAAGCCCCGGGTTGCCATGATATTCTTTTCTTCTCTCTGGACCTCACCGCCGACCGCCACCAATCGACGCCGAAATTCACCGTCGCCTTAGCTTCTCCATCCCCGAGCTCTTGCTCCCAATTCCGCCAAGAACCCAGCAATCGATTGCGCCCCTAGGCGCAAGTGCTAACCCGTCGTAGCCCTCAGCCGAGCCATTCCCCTCCGATTCCGGCCGAAGCGCCGCCGTGAGTGCTCCACCGTGGCAAGACCTACTCCAAGCCTCTCCACCGCCGCTCCTTGCTCCGTTGAAGTCACGGTGAGCTACTAATCCTTGTGCGCCCAGTGGTTGACGCTGTGGTTACTTGTGACGGCCGGTGCTCGCGCGGTTAGTGCCGCCGTCCGCCGTGGACGCGAGCAAGGGGGATTGAGGGGGGTAGCGCGTGGTCCGAGAGATGCGTAAGGGGCCGAGGGTGCTGGCCCGCCCCATCGCGGAGGCCGGGAGCTCACTGGCGATGAGCTTGAGCTCGCCGGAGCCGTGGCGCAAGGAAGAAGACGAAGCTGACCGGCGGGACCCGCCCGTCAGTGACCGCATGAGGAGGGGGAATGCGCGCGCAGTGCCCGCGCAGGCCGAACGTGAGCGGGCCGGCCTGCGGGCCGAGTTCCGGGCCGCTCACGACACAGTGGCTTTTCCTTTTTCTTTTTGTGCAAATTTTGCTTTGTGTTTGATTTTGTATAATAAATCATGTGCTAATTCAAAAATTATGACAATTTGTGTGTAGGTTCTGTAAAATGAGTAGAACGCAAGAAACATATTAGATTATATTTTCTGGTAGCTTGCATGTATCTAAAAATTGCCTCCTTTAATTAATAAATAAAAGTTCCATGAATTTTAATAATTTATGGGTATATCCAAAAATCACCAAAAATTGTGAGAAGCCTCTGAATATTGTTCCCTGGCTTCACACAAAATTTGGTGGCATTTGGATAATGTTTGAGTAAAATATCATTAAACCCTTGATTAGTAACTTAAGAATAATTCCAAAATAATTAAGTAATAATTAGCTTAAATAGGATTTGAGTGATTTTGGGATTGTATGATGACCTAAGATCATTAACCCTAATGACCTTTGGCACTTAATTATTGTTTGATGTTAATACTTAATTACTGCCATTAATATTTAATTAAGAATTAATTAAGGTAAAAAGGTTTAATAGTCAGTTAATTAAGGATAATTAGGAATTGAGAAAGGTCTTAATTTACTAATGCAACCTCTTGGGTAAAGATACTAAAATAATAAACAACTATAATTACTGTTTAACCTGTTTTTGCACCAAGAAGGAAAGTTGTACTCAACTCGGTCCTTCTTAAATATGTGTCATATGCATATCATGAGCATTCATCCTTTTGCGTATAGTGCACGTGACCGAAGGAGCAACCGTTGAACCGAACCCCGAGGTCAGTGCTCCGTTAGAGGAAATAGGATCCGAGACTTGGGAAGTCTCCGAGGGTCCCTCTCAGCTCTGCAACCAAGGCAAGCCCCGGATGCATTAACCCCTCCTTGAATGTTTTAAATCTTTTATCACTTATGAATTGAAAATGCTGCATTAGGAAGTTGAGAATTGGGTTAACCTACTTGCTGCATTTACTACCTTGATATTTGTTATCCTGTCCTTGGCATCTGTTTTATTTTAAAAACTGTGTAGTGATGCTTAGCCCTGCTTATTAGATAAGTTTTCAACTAAGAAAGTTTGAAGGGTTGTTGTGGAATACACTTATGGTCAATGATGTTTCAACTTGAGACCGGTTGATGGACTTGCTTTAAGAATGGAGTCTTAAAGTAGTGTCTCCAACTTTGTCCATTAAGGACCGGTCCGTTGATGGCCTGCTGGGTTGAGAATTTATAGTACTAGCCACTTGCCCTCGGTAAGCCCGGTCTTGTGATCCCTCGACGCGAACGGCTACTCGCGCACTAGGCGTGGAGCGATGCCGAGTGTAGCGTGTACCCTCCTGGCAAATGGGCTGGACGGTGGGGTACTGTGCTCTCGGGTGCCGCGAACCCGGTCAAATTTGGGGAGAGCTAGATTTGGATTGACATATGCAAGATTTGGTTCTACATATGTCGGGTGGTTAGGAACTCCAGCTGGATTGCTAAGCGGTTCGAATCGTCGTTGCTCCCCGATTGGGAGATTCAATCCACTGACCCTCATCGTAGATAAATATGCAACTATGTGATAAAATGAGAAAGGGGGAAATGTCTCATGAGGTTCGGATCCCAATTCCCAGACTCAGAGTGACATGAAGCTATGGCTGTTGGATAGATAATACCTTGATTAAGGACTAGGAACTTACAGACTTGTCTGTGGGAAGCAACTAGATAGACTGTCCTCGAACTCCTCAGCCTCTTGAGGAGAGGAATTCGTGGGTAAAACTTGAAAGTAAGGATGCACTATTAGTAAGCTTTTTGGCAAAACAATTTGGCTCCTTGCTCAGCCACTCCTTGTCTACCCCAAGCCTGCATCCCTATTTTCTCCTCTTTTTCTACCAGGTAAGTCTTGTTGAGTACTCCCGTACTCAGGGTTTTATAACCCCTGTTGCAGGTGAAGCTCAGGAGCCGACATGTTTCGGACCCTGCTGTGTGACCGTCGTCGAAGTTGACGACGAGGAAGAGCGAGCGTGACCCATGGGCAGGGTCTGTAAATTTGTAATCTGTGTACTAAAGTTTAAGTTGCTCCGCTGGACCTGTATAGTAATAACACTCCACTACTTGGAAGAACTACTTTTGTAAATTAAGTTACGTAATGCTTCCGTTGTTTCACTCTGAAATATTATTTTGGTCATATGTCGTCTGTGATACGGCAATATCTTCGCAACGAATGATCCTAGTGTTAAGGTGGCCACTCGCTATCCTGTAAGGGCGAGAAGAAGAAGTTCTCGTTAAGTGACCATCACGAGTCGTCAGGACGAGCATGGGTGATACGCCACAGGTAGCAGTGGAATGAGCATCCTGAGATGCTCATCGGACTTCTAGAGTGGGAGGATCCCCGGCATCACCGTCAGAGGTCCTTAGGACAATGACAGGTGTCGGTGGGCCCAAACACATAGGGGGTTCTGCCACAGTTTGTACCAATGTCTAGCTTTTCCTGTTAAAGAGAACGGAAAGAGCTTCCATTTAAGGGTCTCATCGGACATGCCTTCAATGCGAAGGAGGTCACAGACTCGATAAAACTCTCTTAGGTGTGTGTATGGGTTTTCTTCACCTTCTCTTGAGAAAGGTTGTTTTTGAACAAATTCTATGTATTCGGGGTCTATCTCAAAACTAGATGCTATGATAGGCTTTGAAGATTTTGGTGGTTCGAGATGTGTGCCCATAGGTCTATGAAATTCATAGATACACATGTTTGAATTCATGATAGATCAGAGATCAATGATTAGATAAGAAGAAAGAATAGCAGAGATAAGGCAAAGGATAAAAGGAAAAAATATATATTTTTTTTTATTTTTTGAGAAAATGATTAAGCTAGTTCATAGTCAACTCAACAACCGTCTCCCCGGCAACGGCGCCAAAAATGCTTGTTGACACTTGCTAACACCACTTGAATACTAGGTTGTCATCCCCAGCATGGCACTAGAGTGTACTATGGTATTTATACGCACACAGATAAATCCGCAAGCGCACGGATACCGTTGTAGCTTTTACCCGGTTAAAGGTTTTATCGTATCCACAGGGAAACGAGAGAACTGATCTACGCTCTTGTTGATGCAAAAGCTGATCTGCAAACACAAAGGGCTAATACCCGATTCAAACGTTAAGGCGTGCCAGCCGATTTGACCTTACTATCGGCAAAGGTGATAACTCGAATACTTTGGTCCCGACAACAGCGATGCGCCCGGATGTCGCAGCCAAGAGGTATTCACGCGGAACTCGAGAATACGTCGAGCTTAAGTCGACGGATTCCTAAGAACTTGTAGTAAAAAGGAAAATATGACGAAGTCGTCAAAAAAGTAGGTACTGGAATATGAGTAAAAACTTGTGTTTGATTGATTGATAGATTGTTCATCACAAGGCCCTAGGGTCTACATTTATACCATGCTCAAAGAGCTACAATCAGACACGACTAAGACTCAAATTCCAAATTAAATAGAATCCATATACAAAACGAATTTAAATAACTAAGGAAAACATAAAACTATCCCCTTGTAACCGATCGGGACATCGCCACAGATCAATCAGCAATCTCCACGCTTTCCTTCAGAGTCATCGGCAGACTTCCTGTTATGGCCATCGGCAAACATCGATATTGATCATCGATAAGAACACGTCACCACCTCTGGACTTAGTTACATTCAATCGTCTTTTCATCGGCAACTACCCTCATCGACAACTTTTCTGCAGACTAGTTACCGTTGCTCCACCTGCCGATCCATACTTTACTGGTCCCTGGGTAAGTATCCAAAAACGGTGTCAACACATGCCCCCCCAATTTCGGAGTATAAAAATCATTAATGCTCCGAAATTCTCTGCAGTAATGATGCCTTTCCGCAATTAATTAGCCCAATTTGGTAACCGACTGTTAAATCTGAACAACCTCGGCCCGATTCTCCTGTAGATTCCTCGAATTCCTCAACCTCCCGAACCAGATCCTTCCACTTTATGCGTCCATCGGCAATATTACCGTTAGAGGGAACTGCCGATGGACCGACCAGGAGATCCCGCACCGTGAAATATCTCCAAAATCGTGACCGCTTGCTGTTAAATCACCTGCACAATCCCTTGATTACCGTGCGAACAGTTACCATATCCACCTGAACACCCTCGGATTTCGCAGATGCAGTAAAGAGATAAGTCAAATTTGCCCCTGCCCATTTTGTCCTATAAATACTTCCTTCTCGGGTACTCCTTCTCCATCTTGCCATTCTATAGCCCAAAATCCACTTTCACGGCGGCGGCACCACCCGAGGACTCCAAGAACTTCAACGAAGGCCTTCTTTACCAATCTCCCAAGCCTTCGATCTTCTTCCTCGCAAGAAAATGGCCATCAACTTCACCGTGCCTGAGGTCAGTTCACTACCCTTCTTTTCTGCATCTTTACCGTACTCCTGTTCATCCGCGATTTCTTTTACTGAATACTCCTTTTTCCTTTTTGTCCTTTCTTTTATCCCCACAAACCTTTAGGATCTGGCCGATAAGATCAATATTCCTACCGATCAACCTCACCTCCAATGCCTTGGTCCGCTAGGAAACCCAGATCCCACCGATCTGATAAACGCAGAGACAAACAGAGTTCCTTTTAGAGCCAAAAATTTCTCCCTAGATCTATGGAAGGATTCTTCCTGGCCCAGTCCTACCAAGGGATCGAAGGATTGGTTCTTGAGAGTCAGTCATTCAAATGAGGTTCAATGGGGCGAGCGAAAATTGGACCAGTGCATTAGGTTGTCCCTTGCCGATATGGAGAGGAATGAGTCACTGCTGATCACCGCTTCATACTTTTGGTCAGACACACTCAATGCTTTTGTGTTTGGCCATGGCCCTGCTTCTCCTACACTTGCCGATGTACTTATGCTCACCGGCTTAGATATATCTGCTGCCGATAACACCCACCTGTTTGACACCAAACCCAGTGCTAAGGTGGAAACTCGTGCTATCGGCGGTTGGTCAGGGTACATTCAAAAGTACCGAAGAACAGGTCCTGTCAATGCAAAGGAACAGACCACTTTTCTGAACATGTGGCTGGACAAATTTGTATTCTGTGGCCGATTGGCAGGACCAACTTCTGTTTACTTATCGGCAGCAGAAAGACAAGCCGATGGCGGCTGATTTCCTCTTGGCCGATACTTGCTCGGCTCGGCTTATCACCTCCTCCACCAAGTAGCCAGGAAACTTCTGCTCGGCCAACCCATCGGCAACTTAGGGGGTCCTTGGTGGTTCATCAACATGTGGCTTAATCTCCACATGCACAAGCGCCTTGAATTCGACCTCTTTGCACAGCGCTTCCCCAGGGACATAGCCGAAGATTATGAACTGGATGAAGAAGAATCGGCAACTCGCTCTCCCTTGAACTTTGGCGAAGCGGCCATAGTCTTACCTGGCACTGGTGGCAACTAGGACCAGGTCAGCCGATTCTTTCAAACTCTGTACGAGGGCCTGACTAGAGAACAGCGGGCATGGATGCCCTATGAAGATCCAGACACCAGATTCCCCTTGACCTTCTACCCTTTCAATGATGCTCTCAACAAGGACCGTGACGTGATGATGGCAATTATCACCCCAAGAGCGATACCAGTGAACTTTTTTGGTAGTGGGAAGGCCTCCAATCTGACCTATGAGTTTTATAACCCATCGGCACTAGCTCGCCAACTAGATTTCGGCCAACTGCCGATTGCACTTTGCTACGCCGATGTGATAAAACCGAGAGAGACCATCACTAGCAACCTGGAATGGATTAGGGTAGCTCAACTTCCACCAAACACCGATACAGATGTCGATCTATCGGCTTGGATCCCAGCTCTCTTCATCACTCAGGCATACAAACAGTGGTGGGAAGAGTGGAAAGAACACCTGTTCTGCAGATCGGCTCTCACATACCGTGGCATGATCGACCCCAAGTACAAAGTCCCTGATAATACTGTAAGTATTTTAATGTCGATGCTTCAATCCTTCCACTTTCATTTTCCATCGGTAACTTCATTTCTTTGTCATATACAGGTCGATGATACACCACCATTAGTCAGCAGGAGTGGTAGGCCGATTGAACTCCTTCCATCGGGCCCGATCTCTTTGATCGGCAACAACGCTCCAACCTTGGCTGCTATAATGCATCGGGGTGTGCGTCTCAAAAAGGTTACCACCAAGCGGACGAAGACATCTCCATCGGCAGCCGCCACTGCCTTAGCACAAGCCTTCAAGGTAAATTTTCGAATTCTTTAACTCATACCGATTCCATTTTTATACCTATTACACTTGTACTCATAAACTTTTCATTGTTGTATCAGCACACCGGTACATCGGCAAAGACCAGACGTACGACTGCCGATGCCCCCCAGTCCAGTCAACCGAAGAGAAAAGGTTCCAAGAGTACCAGATCACAAGGCGAAGCGTCAGAGAACAGAAACGCCTCCTCCTCCCCTAAGGTCTCTGATCCCAGTAGAATCATCCCCTTCTTCTCCAGAAGCCCATACACAACAAGTACCATCTCCTCCTCAGCCACAAGAAGAACCCCAAATGGAAGAACTCTAGCCAGAAGAACCTCAGCTAGAAGAAACATCGGATGATGTACACGAGCAGACCGCCGATCCAGCAAGTCTAATCATAGCATCGGTAGTCTCCTTGATTCAGACAAGTACTGCACCCCCTCAAGGTAACATACTTTCCATTCATTGCCGATAAACCTATTTTTCCACTTTATTAATCACTTCTATTAATCTTTAACTGACATAGTTTCATCGGCAACTCCAACCGATCAGCCTGTGGTTCCATCGGCCTCGTCTAGTCAGAGGCAAGAAATGGCTCTGAAACAAGTAAGTTACCCGATCTCTATTTTTATTGTTATCAGTACTTGATCATTAAATAACTTATTTTGTCTTCCTTTTCATGAATAGGACTCTCCCGATAGCTTGTTCTCCTTTGCCATCGACATCTCTGAGGATGAAGGCGAGGAAGCAAGTTCTTCTCGAGCGGTTGGAATCTCATCGGCAGAGATTAGAGCAAAGTTGGAAGATTTGTCGGCCCTCCTTCATCAAGATACGGCCCAATTGATTGCGACTCCGATCTAGCTAAGGCCTTGTTCAAGGTTCTTAGAGGCCAAATTCCTACCGATGCCGAGGAGATCCTCTTCAAGGCTGCTCACTTGGAGAGTCGGCAGCTTCAGTATCAAAAGGCCGCTCAGCGCTTTGCTGATAGAGTCACTCACGCCCAGATCTTAGAAGAGATGATGAAAGTAAAGCTCCTTGCCGATGAAAAGCACAAGAGCATCGGCATTTTGAAATCCTCAGGAGACGTGCTGAAGCAAAAGATCTCTGATCTATCGGCACAGAGAGAAGCCCTGTTGGCAGAACTCAAACAAGTAGAAGAAGCTCTGTCCCAAGCTCAACAGGAAGAAAGTCAGCTACCTGAAGCAATCAAGACTCTTGAAGAGGAGCGAAACATCTAGGCTCGCAAGGCATTGCAGATGAAGAAGAAACTGAAGCCAGTGGAGGGTTCTGCCGATGATGACATGAAAGAGATAGAAGAAGCCGATCAGATTCGTCTGTGCGCCATATCAACGATCCAGGCTTTGTTAAACATGTGAACTCTTCATCGGCGGCATATTTTGCTTCTTTCCTTTTAAAGCACTTCTGATCACTTTGGTCTAGCCGATAGGACTGTTATCGGCATCCTTTTAAAACATTAAGTCCGACCCCAGATACACTTTAATCCAGCCGATAAGAATGTTATCGGCACTTAAACTTTCATGCATCAAGCCATATGCTGGGATAATATTTCTTTAAATATTTGCCATTCAATGCCCTAGGAAATTTAACTCCTTCGAGAGTTTCTAAGATATAAGCATTGCCAGGAGCAGATCGGCTTATCCGATAAGGACCTTCCCAATTGGGAGACCACTTCCTAAATTTTGAACTTTTAGTCCCGATCAGTAAAATTAGTTTCCATACTAAGTCTCCATCGGCAAACTCCTTAGCCTTTACCTTCTTATCATACCATCTGGCAACTCTCTTCTTGTTTTCTTCTATACTTATCAAAGCCCTTAGCCGATGCTCTGCTAAATCATCCAACTCGTCTTTCATCAAAGTAGCATAGTCATCGGCAGTCAATTGATTTTGAAAAGATAGTCGCCTAGATCCAGTCTTAATTTTCTAGGGTAGCACTGCATCATGTCCATATACCAACTGATAAGGTGAAACTTTGGTCGACCCATGACAAGCCATCCGATACGACCATAAAGATTCATTCAACAATATATGCCATCTCCTAGGATTTTCCTCAATCTTCCGTTTGATGAGCTTAATAATTCCTTTGTTAGAGGCCTCGGCCTGTCCATTAGCCTGAGCATAATAAGGAGAAGAATTCAACACTTTAATCCCCATACCGATTGCAAACCCATCAAACTCCCCTGATGTAAACATGGTACCCTGACCGGTAGTAATTGTTTGAGGAATACCAAATCAGTAAATAATATGCTCTTTCACGAAATCAATCATGTTGGCCGATGTGACTTTCTTCAAAGGAATAGCTTCAACCCACTTGGTGAAATAATCGGTGGCAACCAAGATAAACTTATGCCCTTTGCTAGATGGTGCATAAATCTGGCCGATTAAGTCAATAGCCCATCCCCGGAATGGCCAAGGTTTAATAATGGGATTCATGGCCGATGCGGGTGCTCTCTGAACATTGCCAAATTGCTGACATCCTTGACACCCTTTGAAATACTTAAAACAATCCTCAAGTATAGTCGGCCAATAATACTCATTCCTCCTAATCATCCATTTCATCTTAAATGCCGACTGATGTGCTCCACATACTCCTTCATGGATTTCTCCCATTAAACTTTTAGTCTCATCATCACCTAAGCATTTGAGAAGAACTCCATCAATTGTTCGATAATATAATTCATCTTCGAGCAGCACATACTTGGTGGCTTGAAACCGAACATGTCTCTCACCTTTCTTGGATGGATCCTTTAAATAATCAACGATTTCTTTTCTCCAATCATCGGCACTGATTGCCGATATTGTGTTTAATATGGGCTGATATCCCGAGGCATGCTGAGCCAACCGATTGGCCTCTTCATTATGCAATCGAGGAACATGCTCTAATCGGAAATCTTTGAATTCCTTTATCAGTTGCATACTCCTTTCGTTATACGTTATTAAAACCTCACTCCGGCATTCATAACTTCCAGCTAATTGATTTATAACCAGCAAAGAATCCCCGAAGACTTCAACAACATCAGCACGGACATCTCTTAACAATTCCAACCCCTTGATCAAAGCTTGATACTCGGCTTGATTATTCGTTGACGTGGCAACAATCGACAAGGAGAACTCATACTTTCTTCCCCGAGGGGAGATTAACACTATGCCGATTCCTGCCCCCCGGTCACACGTGGATCCATCAAAGAAGAGCGTCCAAGGCACGATTTCCAAAGTTTCTACTACAATGCGATGCTGAGTCACAAAGTCGGCCATAATCTGTCCATTAACCGCTTTAGCCGATTCATAATGCAGATCGAATTCTGATAGTGCCAAAATCCATTTACCGATCCTGCCACTCATGATCGGCATAGATAGCATATACCGGACCACATCATCTTTGCATATAACAGTGCATTCGGCCGATAGTAAATAGTGCCTCAATTTAATACATGAGAAATATAGGCATAAACATAACTTTTCAATGGCCGAATACCTGGTCTCAGCATCAATCAATCTTCTGCTTAAATAGTAAATCACACGCTCCTTCCCTTCAAATTCTTGAATTAAAGCCGAACCAATGACCATCCCATCGGTAGATAAATATAATCTGAATGGCATTGCTTGCTGAGGTGGAATCAGAACTGGAGGATTTATCAAAGAATTTTTGATTTCATCTAAAGCCAACTGTTGCTCTTTCCCCCATATGAACTCTTGATCGGCTTTCAATTTAAGTAAAGGACTGAAAGCACGAATTTTACCAGACAAATTAGATATAAACCGTCTAATAAAATTTACCTTGCCGATCAAGAATTGGAGCTCAGTCTTGTTAGTAGGGGCAACAATTTTGTTGATAGCATCAATAGATCGTCTACTAATTTCAATTCCTCTCTGATGCACAATGAAACCAAGAAACTGCCCTGCCGATACACCAAAGGCACACTTATTGGGATTCATCTTTAAACCATGTTTCCTTGTGCATTCCAACACTTTTCGTAAATTGGCAAGATGCTTTGTGAAATCTCCAGACTTAACCACCACATCATCAATATAAATCTCCACCAGCTTGCCGATGAACTCATGAAAGATAAAATTCATAGCCCTTTGATAAGTAGCACCAGCATTTTTCAAACCAAAGGTAATGACTATCCATTCAAACAACCCAACATGACCAGGACACCTAAATGCAGTCTTTGGAATATCTTCTTCAGCCATGGATATTTGATTGCATCCTGCATTGCCATCCATAAAGCTGATGATCCGATGCCCAGCCACAACATCAACTAGCAGATCGGCAACTGGCATTGGGTAAACATCCATCGGTGTAGCTTTATTAAGATTCCTGAAATCAATGCAAATCCGGAGCTTCCCATTTTTCTTATAGACTGGAACAACATTGGAAATCCACTCGGCATACCGACACTGCCGAATAAATTTAGCTTCGATAAGTTTATTTATTTAAGCCTTAATATCAGGAAGAATATTAGGATTACATCGACGCGCTGGCTGTTGATGTGGCCGAAATCCAGACTTGATGGGTAACCGATGTTCAACAATCGATCGGTCTAAACCAGGCATCTCAGTATAATCCCAAGCAAAGCAATCTTCGTATTCCTTTAACAAATCTGTTAACTGCTGCTTACACTCAGAATCTAACTTAGCACTAATAAAAGTAGGTCTAGGCTTATCCCCACTACCCATGTCTACCTCTACCAAATCATTGGCCGATGTGAACCCCTGGCCTAATTTTCCATCATCGGCGAACCTATCCATTAAAACTCCTCATCAGAACTGACTGCTTGGATCGGTGGAATTTCATAATCGGCAACTTTGATGAAATCCTTCTCCTAAATCTCTCCCGAGATACACCTAGTCCTCTCATAGGACCTAGTCCTCTCATAGGTGTCTGCCTCTGCCGATGCGATGACATAAGAAGAATCACCTGGGACAATCTCAATCTTGTCACCTACCCACTGAACCAAGCACTGGTGCATTGTAGACGGGATGCAACAATTGGCATAAATCCAATCTCTCCCTAGCAACAAATTATAAGCACCTTTTCCACTGATTACAAAGAAAGTTGTCGGCAAGGTTTTGCTGCTGTCAACTCAACGCAGATTGCCCCCTTAACCGGAGACACATTTACTTCAAAGTCTTTTAGCATCATATCGGTCTTGGTCAAATCTTGATATCCTTTTCCAAGCTTCTGATAGACTACATATGGCATGATGCAGATAGCAGCCCCACCATCAATTAATATCTTGGTCATTGGCTGACCATCAACTTTTCCTTTGACAAACAGAGCTTTAAGAGGCTGCCTTTCATTGTCAGCAGGCTTTTCAAAGATAGCTGTCATCGGATCCAGAGCCAACTGAGCTATCTGGTTGGAAAACTCCAACTCCTCATCATCACTGGATGGCGCAAGGAACTCCATCGGCAACATAAATACCATGTTAACATCTGCCGATGGCCTTTTCCCTTTAGGATCCGGTTGTTTGCTAATCCCCAGACTGGCTAGAGTTCTCGCCCTTGCTTAGCTCTTCTTGTCTTTCGTGTTGCAGCCTCCTTTTCTGTGTCCTAGTCAACCCCTCTGGACACCATGGGGGAAGTTGTGACTGCTTTGCCGATGGACGACGACATTCCCTTGACTCCATCCGATAAGTATTAGCATCCCTGCAAAATATGAACTCATCGGGAACTCGTGCATTAGCCATCTCTTCAAGCTCTTCCTGGTTCCTGGGAAAATATTCAACGCGATCACCAAGCCTATCGTGTACACTGAGTCTGCCCCCCAGCCGATCATGAACTGACGCTCTCCCCCTAATCGGCCCATTAAATCACCGATCATCATCTTGATAGCGCCGATCGGATCTGTCATACCGATCATAACCATTGCATTTAGGGCAATCCCTGACAGTGGGCAACTTGATGTTCTGTTCCCAGCAATGGATAAAGAATGGGCAGTTCTAGTGATCTCTGTGCCGATTCCACTCTTGTCGGCGTCTTTCTTCTTCCCGATGATAGTCTTCTTGCTAGCGCCGATACCAATCCTCACGTTGCTGCCAAGTCACCCGAGGCCTTCTATGAGTTATCACAATACTAGATCGGGGAGGCCTTCCCGAGTTAGTTCCCTCTTGGATCAAGCCTTTTTCCTTTGGCATCGGTAGCAGTAATTTGATGCTGAGGATCTACCGATGCACTTCTTTCAGCTGCTTCCAACGTCAAGACCTTGGTCTTTCCCTTAGCGTCTAACATATGTGTTGGGAAAGGATGTTGATCGATCCTCATCGGCTTCTGAGCTTTGGAACTATCAAATTTGATTCTCCCAGATTCTATAGCCGATTGCAGCTGTTGCCTAAAAACCTTGCACTCATTGGTGCTGTGAGAGGTCGCGTTGTGCCACTTGCAATATTTCATCTTCTTCAATTCTTCAGCCGATGGAATTACATGATTGGGTGACAACTTGATCTGACCTTCCTGAAGTAGAAAGTCAAATATCCTATCGGCCTTAGTAATATCGAATGCAAACTTCTCTGGCTCTTTATGCCCAAAAGGGCAAGACATCGGCTTCTTATTTTTCACCCACTCTGCCAAGCCGATGGCTGGCTCTTCATCAGAATCCAAGCTCGCTGCCTCATCAACAAATGACACCTTTTTGTTCCATGCTCTCTTGGGTTCAAAGGGTTTGATATCCTGGTCGGAAATCCTTTGTACCAAGTGACATAGGCTTTCGAATTCTTGAGAAGCGTACTTGTCTCTGATATGTGGCAATAGCCCCTGAAAAGCCAAATCGGCAAGCTGTCGATCATCCAGAACCAGGCTATAACATTTGTTCTTGATTTCCCGCAACCTCTGCACAAAGCTTTCAACCGACTCATCATTGCGCTGCTTCAACCTGACCAAATCGGTAATTTTCTTCTCATGGACACTAGAAAAGAAGTATTTGTGGAATTGCTTCTCTAGATCAGCCCAAGTAATCACTGAGTTAGGAGGTAATGATATAAACCAAGTGAATGCCGATCCAGACAATGATGACGAGAACAATCGAACCCTTAACTCGTCTCTGTTAGCAGCTTCCCCACATTGAATGATGAACCTATTGACATGCTCCATGGTCGATGTATCATCCTGTCCAGAAAACTAAGTGAAATCCGGTACCTTGTACCGATTTGGAAGTGGGATTAAATCATATGCAGGAGGATACGGTGTCCGATAAGAGTAAGTGTTGACTTTGGTTTTATCCCAAATTGGTCCCTCATTACTTCAGCAATCTTATCAGCCCAATAAGCATCGGCATCTTGCCGATGGGGTGGTTGAGGATCTGGCACCTGCTGATATGCTTCCACGTGTCTCTGAGGTGCACGATCTGCATGGAACATGGGGTTGATCATCTGACCACCAGCCTGTTGACCAAGATTCATCGGCTGGTTAACCAATCCATGATTTTGAAAACCAGGTTGAACTTGTCCTTGTTGGAACCCTACAGTCTGATGATTCTGCTGAGGCATCTGTGGAAAAGACTGACTGCCCTATCCATCCGTTGTTAGCATTCATCAGCATAAACCCTGCCGATGACTGGAAGTTGGGCATCATCATCGAATTGACATACCCTGGCTGTGTCATAAACCTCTGCTGCGTCGGCATTGAGTCTGCCGATGCGTTAGGAATCTGGAATGTTGGAGCTTGAGAATTCCCAGTGTAAGGTCTTGCAGTAGTAGTTGTAGTATACTGGGGACTCTAATTCATCGGCAGATTTGGAGGTGCCGATGCCATAGGAGCTTTGCCTGTCATATCAGCCACTTGAGATGTTCCAGGGGTCTTCAACATCATCTCTGGGGGCATACCATAGCCCCACCAGTTGGGAGGAACAGACCCCGACATTGTCGATGCCAATAGATCTGTGGCAAGCTTGATTTGCTCATCTGAAGTTGATGGTTTGGTCGTCATCGGCGTAGATTGCACATTAGTGAGTCCTAGTGTGCTTGGAGGAGCAGTAGTTTCTGTACCCACAGCGGCCGTAGTAGCCGATGGAGCTGTGACAACTGGTGATCCTGGCTAATGATAGATAGGGCCCACATAGTTTGGTGGCAATTGTCCCTCTTTGAAAGTTCTAGCCACGGTGTTGAAAACCGTATTGGACAGCACACCAGCTTGATTGATCAAGGCACGGTTAATAGCACTATCAACCATGTCTTGAAGTTTACCAGGATTGGCTTCAAAAGTAACTTGCTGAGGCACCGGTAGTGCTTCCTTCTGGATCACCTCACCACTCCTGTTGATACTAAAGTACTTCAAACATTGTTGCTTGTAATCCTCCATGGCTTTTGCAATAGCTTGCTTCTGCTCATCTCTGAGATTGGCTTCCGTCACGGGGATGACGTTCTCCAAGTCGAAATCGGTGTTCGACATGTTGATCTTGATCTTGAATCTTGTCCCACCAGGCGTGCCAAAAGATGTGTTGATGCAAAAGCTGATCTGCAAACACAAAGGGCTAATACCCGATTCAAACGTTAAGGTGTGCCAGCCGATTTGACCTTACTATCGGCAAAGGTGATAACTCGAATACTTTGGTCCCGACAACAGCGATGCGCCCGGATGTCACGGCCAAGAGGTATTCACGCGGAACTCGAGAATACGCCGAGCTTAAGTCGACGGATTCCTAAGAACTCGTAGTAAAAAGTAAAATATGACGAAGTCGTCGAAAAAGTAGGTACTGGAATATGAGTAAAAACTTGTGTTTGATTGATTGATATATTGTTCATTACAAGGCCCTAGGGTCTACATTTATACCCTGCTCAAAGAGCTACAATCAGACACGACTAGGACTCGAATTCCAAATTAAAGAGAATCTGTATACAAAACGAATTTAAATAACTAAGGAAAACAAAAAAACTATCCCCTTGTAACCGATCGGGACACCGCCACATATCAATCGGCAATCTCCACGCTTTCCTTCAGAGTCATCGGCAGACTTCCTGTTATGGCCATCAACAAACATTGATATTGATCATCGATAAGAACACGTCACCACCTCTGGACTTAGTCACATTCAATCGTCTCTTCATCGGCAACTACCCTCATCGGCAACTTTTCTGCAGACTAGTTACCGTTGCTCCACCTGCCGATCCATACTTTACTGGTCCCTGGGTAAGTGTCCAAAAACAGTGTCAACAGCTCTAACTTAACCTAGATAGATAGGTAGGTGTAAATAGGAAATATGGTAGAATTGAATAAGAACAAAATTAAAGGTAAGATAACAATAGGTGATATTATGGGAATAGAGAGTAGAGCAATCTAGTATATGGGCGATGGTAGGAGAATAGAGAGGATAACTATGGTTTCTCTACTTCAAAGGGGTATGTCTATGTCTGGGACGAACCACGTGATAAGAATACACCACAAAGGATGCTTATCCATAGGCCGATAAACCCTACCAGACCTGCTAACGGGAGGTGGACTACAGGGGACCAACGTAACTGTCACCTACGCGGCCTACCACATGATCCGGCTAGATAGGGGATATCCACAAGTAATCTAGGTCTAAGCACCACGCTTACACCTATACTACAACTCTCACCTATAGCGTCCTATAGATTAAAGTACTCCGATGAGCAAGCTTGATTAGAGCTTGATTAGAAGTAGATTACCAGAGTCATCCCATGAGCAAGCTTGATTAGAGCTTGATCATGGCGAAGTACAACCGGAGGAAGAACCGATAGGTCGGCCTCTCCTCCAATCCTCCCTCGCTCTCCATCTCGCTACTATCTTGATCTACTCTAGTTTAGAGAAGAGAGGAGAGCTCTCATCTCCAAACCCTAGCTTTTGCTCTGTCTATGAATAATGAATAGGGATCAAGGGGTGCCTCCTCCAGGGGCCAGGGGGTCTGCTTATATAGTCTCCGCAAGTGAATCTAGGCCGTCGGATCAAACCGACCTTAATCGCATGGTTTTCCTTGATCCTTTAGGTCGGTGGAGCATAATCTGCGAGGTTGAACGTGATTGGTTCCTGTAGCAGGGCAGGCGCCCAAGGGGGGAGGGCGGGTGCCCTGTCCCCGAGCCTGCTCGGCTTCCCGTTCGTTCCCGTGGCTTCTGGAGTCTTCTAGATGATAGAAAATTGTGCGGCACGTTAATATCTCTATGTAAACCCGACGTGTGGGTCTTTCCTCCATATTTCCTGATAACCCCCTACAGAAATAGACAAACACCAAAACTCGTGGAATTCTGTCAGATAAAACCCTAAGTCTAGGTGTTGGTTGCATTTGGATCCTTTTCTTTGTTTATTTGATAATTAAATTTGGTACTTAAGGACCGTCAACAGCAGCCAAGGACAGTAACACTCGAATTGTTGTCAAATGGGCAACCGGTGAATAAGTATCAAAGAAATCTTCCCCTTCTCTTTGGGTATAACCCTTAGCCACAAGTCTAGCCTTCTACCTCTCAATTGTGCCATCAGGCCTAAGCTTTTTCTTGAACACTCATTTACAACCTATAGGTTTACACCCATAAGACCGTTCAACCACTTCCCAAGTTCCATTAGACATTATTGAATCCATCTCATTCCTTATTGCTTCCTTCCACAGGTCAGTATCAGGAGAGAAAAATGCCTCTTTAATGATAGTTGGGGTATCATCCATGAGGTACACAATATAGACATCTCCAAAAGACTTCACTTTCCTTTGTCTTTTGCTCTTTTGAGTGACTATATTATCACCCTCCTAGGATAGTGATCATGAGGTTCCTCAGATTGTTCTATTAGAATAAATTGCTCATGGGAATTTATAGATTCCTGACTAGAAATATTAGGTGTACTTGTCATAGGAAATTCACTTTCAAAGAATGTTGTATCTCTAGATTCCATTATAGTACCAACATGCATGTCTAATACTCTAGAATTTATAATTAAAAACCTATACCCTATGTTGTGGGCAGCATAACCCAGGAAAATACAATCAACGGTCTCAGGTCCAAGTTTGCATTTCTTATTCATTGGCACATTTACTTTAGCCAAACAACCCCAAGTTCGTAAATAGGAGACATTTATTCTCTTCTTTTCACATTCCTCAAATGGTGTGATTTCTTTATTCTTTGTAGCAACTCTATTCAGGACATGACATGCTGTCAGTATCGCCTCACCCCACCATTCCTTAGATAGTCCCGATGTCTCTAACATGGCATTAACCATCTCTGTTAGAGTATGGTTCTTTTTTTCAGCAATCACATTAGACTGTGGTGAATATGGCGGTGTCCTCTTATGAATAATTCCATGTTCTACGCAGAAATCAGAAAAATCACCAGAAAAATATTCTCCACCACGATTGGACCTTAAGCGTTTAATTTCCTCTCAAGTTGATTTTCTACTTCAGCTTTATAGGTTTTAAAATAATGTAATGCTTCATCCTTTGTTTTAAGCAAGTACACATGATAAAATCTAGTACAATCGTCTATAAAAGTAATAAAGTATCGTCTGCTACCTTTAGTCAATTCACCATTCATCTCGCATAGATCGAAATGGATTAGTTCTAATGGTGTCAAGTTTCTCGCCTCTGTAGCCTTGTGAGGCTTGCGAGGTTGCTTGGATTGTACGCACACATGACACTTAGAACCTTTGACTAAATTCAATTTCAGGATTAAATTCATATTTGCCAGCCGCGTTAAACAACCAAAATTAACATGGCAATATCGCGAATGCCAAATATTCGACTCATTCGAAATCACAGTATGGTTCACAATTTTATTACACACATCAAGCATAGATAAGCGGAACAAGCCTCCGCAATCATAACCTTTAACAATAAAAGTTCCAAACTTAGAAAGTATAACTTTATTGGCTTCAAAGACAATTTTGTAGCTATCTTTGCAAAACTGAGAGCCGCTAACTAGATTCTGTTTGATGGAGAGGACATGCTGCACATTCTTCATCAGCACCATCTTTCCCAAAGTGAACTTCAGAATGACTGTACCAACACTAAGAACACGCGCATGAGAGTCGTTCCCCATCAGTAAGGCTCTAGTGTCGCCTACTTGATAAGAAGAAAACAAAGAGATGTCAGCACATACATGTACATTAGCCCCAATATCCATCCACCACTTAGGTGAATGACAGACTGAAAAATAGTGGGTAAATAATTACCATACCCAGATGTTTCTCCTTCAGCCTCACTAACAACCATGTTCACTGACTTTTTCTCTTCTCTCTTGAATTTGCGGTCTGGACAAGAACTTGCTCAATGGTCATCACTACCGCTAACAAAGCAGCCCCCATTTGCCTTTTTCTTCTTAAAAATTGTAGTTTGCTTTGGCTTCGGATTTGTCCCTTGCTTGTTGTCTTGCTTGTTCTTTTTCTTGTTACGGAATTCATATTGCTTTTTCTTCTACACCATATTGGCATTAGAAGACTCAACGCCTTTCTCATGTGTGTCTTTTGCTCTCGCGTTCTCCTCAACATCAAGAGTTCCCATGAGTTCGGCAAGACCAAACTCTTTCTCTGGTGTTTTAGAGAAGTAGCAAAATCCTTCCAAGTAGGTGGTAGCTTAGCGATTATACCGCCAGCCACAAACTTTTTAGGTAACACACAAGAAAATTGTTCGAGTTCCTTTGCTAGTGCCTGTATCTCATGTGTTTGTTCAATCACAAAACGGTTATCCACTATTTTGTAATCAAACAGCTGCTCCATGAGGTACCGCTCAGTACCAGCATCAGAAACCCCAAACTTGGCCCCAAGCGCATCCCATAACTCCTTAGCAGTGGTGCAAATGATATAATTGTCGACATACCTTTTATCAAGTGCACTTATCACGCCGCCTCGAAAGAGGTTATCGGCTGCCAGGACCTTTTGCTCCTCCTCAGGAGTAAATTGTTCCGGTTTCCCCTTTGCAGTGTGGTAGTAACTCATTGCAGTCAACCACAAAATCATTCTCGCGCGCCACCGCTTATAGTTTGAACCATCAAAATTATCCGGTTTTAAAGCAGCAGCAAAACCACTAACCGAAAAATGCCTAATATCAGGTTTTTGGATTGTTAGAAATTTAGACATTTTAATGTTTGATTTAATCTAAAAAATTACACATAATAAAGTGGTGGCATATATGTGCATGTGTGCAATTTTATCGCTACTCAGGTTAGAGATAAACATTATAAATACTGTAAACATACTGAAAATAAAATATAATCATTTAGGATTATACCCAAAGGAGGGATCATTACCGAAGACACCGACGGCTCCATTCGCACTAGTCGACATAGTGCGTTGCTTGAAGTAGCGGACCACAGTTGATACAGGAAGATGTTCGCAGTGCAGTCCCACGAACGTCCACCAGAAAGAAGACGATGTAGCCGATCTCTCAGCACCACCGGGAAGAAGCCGATGTGAAGTAGCTGGAAGTAGCCGATCCAAGGAAGCGAGCAGTCGCGGAAGACGCTTCTCAAAAACCTGATTGCCCGCACAACCGAGCAGGTGTCTCAATGCAAGACATTGGGTTCTGGAGACCTGCTATCCCGATCTCTGTGCGCGCAGAGGTTCGGGACGAGGATGAACCAGAGCAACTCAATAGGGAGATGAGAGGAGAGGACTGATGTGGCTATAGAGGAAACGTCTGATTCAATTGCAATCAATGACAATCAATTGCCATTAACCAGACAACGGTCAGATCCTGATTCTCCTCCCTTTCCTTTTCCATCAGGCAAAACGAATTCACACGCGCACGTCACATCTCGACTCGGCATGATTCTCCTCCCTTTCCTTTTCCATCAGGCAAGATGAATTCACATGCGCACGTCACATCTCGACTCGGCACGCTCGCCACGACACGGCTCGGCTCGGCGACGGTGGCGGCGGCGTGCGCGAGTGTGGCACCCTATTTCCCTTCCTCAACTTCTCTACAGAAGTTATCACAGGCCGCCTATTTAAGTTGAGTTAACACATGGTCAACAATCAATCTGGTATTAAACCGTTTTCATTATAGCATTTATTATGGGCCCTTGAATTAATCATCAAATAGAATATGGGCTAAAAGCCCAGATTATATTCAACAGCTATGACTCCTCGGAGTAAAAAAGCAAGAGTAAGAGGGGTGTCTCATCTCATGTCTGGCCTAACAACTCATGCTTCTCCACTTTTAAGTCTAACTAGCAAAAGTGCCCGTGCGTTGCAACGGGTGATAAACAATTATATCCCTACCATCAATTCCAAACTTTAATGGTCAATAATGTAGCATATAACCTTTTTGTAATAGTAAATCTTAAAAAGTGCAGAAAAGAAACTTCAAAGTAAAGTAAAAATTATTAATCTTTTTTAGCAACAAGTAAGAAACTTATTTGGACTTAAACAACTTTTGGCCCACTTAGCATGTTGAACAGCCGCACGCACAGGCTGTAACCTGGTCCTGGTAATTCCCCAATGGGCCAACTTATCCCGTCAGCCTGTAAGCGTATGGAGCTTCCATGATCGTATGATCTTGATCAACGGCTCTCCTTTCTTCCTAGTTGAACAAAACTCAGGCCCGACCAGCTCCCTAACCCTAAGTCTCCACTCGAGGCACCGCTCATGCAGACCATAATACACATCGCACGGTAGACCAACCAATCCGCCACCCAACAGCGTGCCAGCACCTCGCATCCATGTCGGAGTCGAGCGCCACCACCAGTCCTTGAATCCATCTACTCCTAGATCAGCGACTCCTTGCAGTCCGGGATGAAGACCGGCGGCCACCAAGCCAATCACGCACGACGGCTCGGGAGCCTACGACAGCACATGCAAGAGTCAAGATCCACTTCCTCCCCAGCTCTTCTAGCTAGAGGGCGGTTGCTGACACTACTGAAGACCTTTGCTGACACTATCGGATACCTGTGCAAGATTTGGCCTTCCCGTGTCTCCATCCCAAATCTATTTTGGACTCTTATTTTGTTTTTGTGTGGGGATAAGTCCAAAAGCTACGTACTTCAGTTTGATGAGATGCGTGAAGGTATTTGGGATGCATTTTTATTGATCTGAGTTTTTATTTGTGGATTGTTATACTATGAATGTATGTATATTATTACTTGTGGGCTGTTATTTGTGATGGGTGACCATGATGAACTTATTCGGGTATGGGGATCCCGTGGGGATTAATTCACCGAGCGGGGACAGGGATGGAAAAAAGTATCCCCATAACCTTTCGCGGGGACGGGGACTCTATCTTTAGTCTAGAGTTAGTCTGGTTTGGATTTGGATTTGATGATTTGGATTCAATCTCGGTTTGGTTCCTTGCCTTACTTGCATATTGCAGATTTGGAAAAAAAAACCTTCATTATAGATTTGAGGGACCGGAGGAAGTTCCGTTGCTTTCGGAGTGGAGATTGTTACGGAAGCGGACGATAAGCTCATCTGGCGGGTGAACGGGTGGAGCAGGCAGACAACGTTGTTCCCATCACGCTGCAGGAGGAGCAGGCCGTCGGGGGAGTCGAGGACGCAGTGGTCCTTGAGCTTCGGGAGGGGGACACGGACAATGGGCTTGGCGGCGGAGAGGTTGAAGAAGCAGGCGTGGCCGCCGAGCACGCCGTGGCCCGAGAACCGGCCGAAGACCTCCAGGAAGAGCATCCAGCGGCGCGGCCGCGCGGGGAGGTGGCGGTGGCGGCGGCACGCCAGTGGGAGCAGACCGCAGCAGGATGAGGGGGTGGGAGCGTTCGTGCGCCCGTGCGGTTGGAGGATACGGAGCCGTCTGTGGAGGACAGAAAAGTAGGCAGACTCGCGAGAGTCCTGGGCGGGTGCGCAAGGGAAGGAAGGATAAAGGGCGGCGATGGAATCCGAGGCGGAGGCGGGCGCATACAGGGAAGCCGGAACGCGGACAGGAGAGAGGCGGGCAGGAAAAAAAGGCAGACTGAAATTTTGCCTCTTTATAGATAGGTATAGATGAGATGAGATTTTAAACGTATGTATAACCAAAACCAGTGGCAAGTTACAAGTTTTGTTGCCGTGAATCAGGTGAAATATTTCTAACTGACCAAACCAATGAACCTACCAAAAGGTAGCTCACTATCACCTATGGCTTCATCCAGACTCCATTTAATCAAAAACTACCTGTGCTAGCTTCAACCAAGCCTGAAACTGAATATACGCCAAACAAAACCTACCGACTTCAACACAATTTGGTACCTTGTTGGCATTGAACAAAATGCTTAAGCATATGACTTTTCAACTAATTTCAATGTTAAACTCATACTACATCCAAATTCCAATAATGTCCATGTTGTAGGCACATTCTCAATTATAACATGCTTGATACATGCATTGTAAACTTGCTCTTTTCATATGCTGGTAGCATAACATGGTGGACATTTGAGCAACAACCAGATTATACATACCTCTTAGTTTTATGGAAGACAGTTTATTGACAGAAGGCATCAGGAATACGCCAAATAAGAAATCTAATCGGCATTGTAGCTTAAGGCAGCAAGGTAGTAGTGCCAAGATTATTGACAGCAGCCAAAATATGCAGGAGGTTCAAAGTTGACATACGTAAACAAAAGCCCACATTAATTGTAAGCCTATGCTTTTCATCGATCACACAGAACATAAGAATAAAAAACATACCAAGGAAAAGCCCAAGCACCATTCTAATCAAAAGAAAGGAAAAATGCAACGCAAGATAGGAATCAACACCTTCCTATCTTTTCCTCTATGGCTTTTGATGCAACACGTAGCGACAGCTGCTCTCTGTTGTAATCATGAAGCCTCCGCTTGATGGCATGGAACTCCTTCTCGAGCTGCTGGACCATGGTGCCTCCACCTGCTCCTTAAGCAAATGGTCTTCTTTCGCCTTCTCGAGCTATATAAGGTGGAAAATTGAAGGGAAAAACGCAGAAAAGAAAACACACACATGGAGTGAAAATCTAAGTATTTCCCTGGACAGAATGCAGAAAAATGTAAAAAAAGAGGATGGAAATGAGACCTCGGTGATCTTAGCAATTCTTCAGCCATTCCTCAAGCGGGCTGTACTCTTTGGCGATGGGCTGTGAGCAATCATGCCTGAAGCGAAGGAAGTTGATGAGGGCGGCTGAGGATGTAGACGACAAGGGGTCTATCCGCACGGAGGAGGCCGCGGAGCATGAGGTCCTGAAACTAGATCGACTGGAGAAAGGCATTGGCCCTCTTGTAGATCCGCCGCCACCTCCCGAAGCAAAGCAAATGCAGAGATGAGGCCGCATCCAGGTGAGATGAGGGGCAGGCCGCAGGCGTACCCAAGGATGTTGACGAGGAAGAGTTGGAGGACCTTGGCGACGAAGCCAGACCGAAGATTTTCGACGTGATTGACGTAGAGGTTGGGGCTAGGCGTGATGTCGTAGCAGTGCAGCGACGCCACGATCTCTGTCGGTGAAAACAGTAGGAAGGAGAAGGAGCTTGCCATCCCCTCTGTTGCGGACACCACCGGCAAATTGAATCGAAATGGGATACGATGTCTGAGCACCGTCCACCGGGTGTGTGGGCGAGAGGGAAGGAGGGAGAGAGGTGGCGGCGGCGCGACCGGAGGTGAGGCCCACGAGGGTTATCGGTATTGGAATTGGTAGATAAAAGGGGTTAGCATGGGAATCGAATCCTGGCTGTGGAACCCAGTCGCATGGGCAGGAGAGCGTGCGGGGTGCGTTTCGATTGCACGGGAAGGGTGGACAAACGGAACGAAAGAATGTTGCACCAAATAATAATCTTACTTTTGTTCTTTTTAGTTGTAGTAGATTTAATGCTCTATGTATGTGCGCAAGATTTGATGTGATGAGAAATCTTAAAAAATTTTAAATTTTAGGCACAACTAAACAAGGCCTTACCAATGCAACTCGGAGGGCATGCTCACCCGTACCGTACCTGTGGTTTAATTTGTTAGTGGAAGAAAAAAAATCTGAGAGCTGCGAAAGCGAGAGAGGGCCCTAGAGCCTCGAGCTACTTGAATTGTTGTGCGATAACACTTGCTGTGAGCTTCCATTTCCATGTGCGACAACACTTGCTTGTTTAGTTCAAAAAATTCTAGATTTCCATCGCATCGAATATCTGAATATATGTATGAAGCACTAAATATAAATAAAAAATAAGTAATTGTATAGTTTGTCTGTAATTTGCGAAATGAATTTTTTAAATCTAGTTAATCTATAATTGAATAATAATTATCACATACAAATGAAAGTGTTACGGCATTCAAAACCAAGAATTTTCACCAACTAAACAAGGCCCACTGTTGTATATGCCTTATTGGGTATAGCATACAATCAACTCAGGCCTTGTTTAGTTCGTGAATTTTTTTTATTTTAGCTGTTGTAGCACTTTTATTTGTATTTGGTAATCCGTTCGTTGGTCTTATAAGTCGTACTCTTTCTGCCAGCCAACAGTGTTTTTCTCTCACGATAAATCAGCAAACAGTATTTTCAGTCATGACTTTTCAGACCAGCGTCTTGCAAATTACAGACAAACTGTGAAATTAGTTTTTTTATCTACATTTAATGTTCCGTGCATGTGCCGTAGGATTTGATGTAACGGATAAGCTTGAAAACCCTTCTTTCGTCCGTCCACGACAAGGGATGACACTTTCAATGCGCGAAATCCGTTTCGAGTTTGGAGCTAAACAATGTTTAGTTGTAATTTTTATTTGCAAAACGGACACTGTAGCATTTTTTTTTTATTTGACAAATATTGTCTCATTATAGACTAAATAGGCTTAAAAAATCGTCTTATAAATTACATACAAACTATATAATTAATTATTTTTTATCTATATTTAATGCTCTATGCATGTGCCAAGTTCTATATGACAAGGAATCTTAGAAAATTTTACAAAATTTTTAGAAAATAAATCAAAGCCTCCATCGTATTAATTGCTGACGCATGACGCATGCAGTGATGTATGCACAAGATATTTTTAGTGTTAGGCCTTGTTCAGATCCAAAAGGTTTTCGAATTTTGATTCTGTAATATTTTCGTTTTTATTTGACAAATATTATCCAATCATAAAGTAACTAGATTTAAAAGATTTGTTTCGCGATTTAAAAAACAAACTGTGTAACTAGTTTTTGTTTTTTTCTATATTTAATCTATGCATGTGCTGCAAGATTCGATGTGACGAGAAATCTTTAAAAAATTAGTTTTTAGAGTAACTAAACAATGCCTTATTGTCCCTTTTTTACGGGATCTTTGTCAGAGCAAGCTTTGCTGCAGATGCTCCGCTGCTTATAACAAGATTATCAGTAATAACGCAGCAAAGCCAAATAAGCGGCTGTATCTGGTAATGGTAACCGGCAACCACGACGTTTCGTCGCCGAGATTCCCCGGTTTCGTCGCAGAAACCTCTAGCTCCCGCACAGAACGGCAACTGGTGGATAAAGCCTTTGCTCCCTGTCCAAGCAAAAGGTCAACCTGGTCAGACGACATTATCCAATCGAAATCGATGCATATCCACTCGACACCGAGCGATCGATGCAAACCTAACGCGTCGAATATCTGCTACTGGATTGGATCATTCGATGAGGCTTTGTTTAGTTTGGAAAAAAATTTAGCTTTTGGGTTCTGTAATACTTTCATTTGTATTTTATAATTATTATTTAATCATAAATTAATTTAGCTTAAAAATTTTCTCTCGTAAATTATAAATAAGGTCTTATTTAGTTCTGAAGAGTGAAAAGTTTTCGGTACTGTAGCACTTTTGTTTGTTTGTGACAAATATTATTCAATTATGGACTAACTAGAATCAAAAGATTCGTCTCGTGATTTACAACTAAACTGTGTAATTAGTTTTTGTTTTCGTCTATATTTAATATTTCATGCATGTGTCACAAGATTCGATGTGACGAGGAATCTTGACAACTTTTTGGTTTTCAGAATGAACTATACAAGGCCTCAACTATCATCACACCATGCGTTGAATGTCACGGCAGTACTCTCTATGCTCCAAATTATTTATATTTTTGATTTAGTTGTCACAAGTTTAACTCAATTTATAAAATTTGTGTGTAATATTTGTATTTTCAAATATTTTTTAAAAAACTAGATTCAAATATGTTTTTAATAATACTAATTATGTACTATAAATATTAATATTTTTTTAATATATATTTTATTAAAATTATTTCTCGATAAATAAAAACAAAAGATATTTTAGACTGGAAGGAGCATGTGCTAGCAATAAATTCCGACAAGGAAGGGCCACCGAACCGTAGGTGTAGCTTGTTCGTTTGTTTGGCCTTATATTAGCCAAATCTGCTTATCATTTAGTAGTGTTTTTGTGTTACAATAAAGTTTTTAAATTTTGATATAATAGAATTTTCGTTTTTATTTGACAAACATTGTCCAAGCATGAAGTAACTAGGCTTAAAATATTTATCTCGCGATTTACAGACAAATTATACAATTAGTTTTGTTTTTATCTATATTTAATACTTCATGCATGTGCCACAAGATTCGATGTGACGAAAAATCTTGAAAAGTTTTTAGTTTTTGCAGTAAACTAAACAAGACCTTAACAACTCCAATCAAACACCCCTTAATATGTATTCCGACAAGGGCGGGCCACCAAACCATACCAGCCTTGTTTACTTCTATTTTTTTTACAAAATAGATATTATAGTAATTTCATTTGTATTTGACTAATATTGTTCAATCATAGACTACTTAGGCTTAAAAGATTTGTCTCACAAATTACAGATAAATTGTACAATTATTTATTTTTATTTATATTTAATGCTCATGTATATGCCGCAAGATTCGATGTGATGGAGAATCAGAAAAAATTTTGCAAAATTTTTTTAACTAAACCGGTAGCATCTGTAGCACCCAAAGACTTTTGCGGCACTATGCTGCGTTTGAACATACCAGACTTGAGAGATGGCCATCAGTGGCACCATCCCCACCAACCATATGTTGGATATGTTGAAATGCATGGAAACAAAATTCTAGAGAAAATAAGGAGGGATCCTAAAGATAGAATAGGATTACAGCTAGACGTCCTTGGCCTGTACTCCTACAAACACCCACCGAGAATCCATGCAATCAGTGCTACTCGCATTTGTTTGCTTCCATTTTGCTCAAAACAAGTCTTGCAAAGCCCATTCTTCTCTTCACCCTGCAACCGTGTTTCTCTGCATCCTGCCAGCGCGCGCGTGTTGTGTTGAGAGTTGAGAGTTGAGGCGCTCCGATGGCTGAGCTGATGGCCACCATGGTTGTCGGCCCTCTCGTGTCCATGGTGAAGGAGAAGGCCTCCAGCTACCTCTTGGACCAGTACAACGTCATGGAGGGCATGGAGGAGCAGCATGAGACGCTCAAACGCAAGCTGCCGGCCATCATGGATGTCATTGCTGACGCCGAGGAGCAGGCGGCAGCCCACAGAGAAGGGGCCAAAGCTTGGCTCCAGGCGCTTCGGAAGGTGGCCTACCAGGCGAATGATGTCTTCGATGAGTTCAAGTATGAGGCACTCCGTCGGGAAGCCAAGAAGAAAGGGCACTACAAGAAGCTTGGGTTTGATGTGATAAAGCTCTTTCCTACTCACAACCGTGTTGTGTTTCGTTACAGGATGGGCAACAAGCTTCGCCAGATTCTTGAAGCACTTGAGGTCCTCATCATAGAGATGCATGCATTTAGGTTTGAATTCCGACCACAGCCACCAATGCCTAAGGATTGGAGGCAGACAGATTCCAACATCATTGACCACCAGGAAATTGCTAGCAAATCCAGAGGCAAAGAGAAGGAGGAGGTTGTTAACAAATTGATTGGTGATCAAGTGAGTAATTCACAGCTTATGGTCCTTCCCATCGTTGGAATGGGAGGGCTGGGCAAGACCACCTTAGCTCAGCTTGTGTACAATGACTCTGAAGTTAAGAAGCATTTTCAGTTGCAACTTTGGGTATGTGTCTCTGATAACTTTGAAGTTGATTTAATAGCTAAAAGCATAGTTGAAGCAAAAGAGAAGAGCAGCAGTAATTCAAGTGAAAAATCACCACTGGAAAGACTAAAAGAAGCAGTGAGTGGGAAGAGGTACCTCCTTGTCTTGGATGATGTATGGAACCGTGATGTAAATAAGTGGGGAAAGCTGAAATCCAGCCTACAACATGGAGGCAGCGGTAGTGCAGTCCTGACAACAACTCGTGATCGAGTAGTTGCTAAATTAATGGCGGACACAACTCATGAACCCTATGATATCACAGGATTACATCCAGACTTCATCAAGGAAATTATTGAGGCAAGGGCATTCAGTTCAAAAAAGGAAAGGGATGCTAAGCTAGTTGAGATGGTTGGTGATATTGCAAAGAGATGTGCTGGATCTCCTTTAGCTGCTACAGCAGTTGGCTCCCTGCTTCATACAAAGACCAGTGTGGATGAATGGAATGCTGTATTAAGCAAAAGCGCCATATGCGATGACGAGACTGAAATTTTACCAATACTCAAGCTCAGCTATAATGGGTTGCCACCACATATAAGGCAATGCTTTGCTTTCTGTGCTATTTTCCCCAAGGATTATGAGATAGATGTGGAAAAGCTAATCCAATTATGGATGGCCAATGGTTTTATCCCAGAGCAACATGGGGTGTGTCCTGAGATCACTGGTAAAAAAATCTTCATGGACCTGGTGTCAAGATCATTTTTTCAAGATGTGAACAAAGTCCCATTTGAAGTCTATGACATAGAAGATCCTAGAGTTACTTGCAAGATTCATGATCTTATGCATGATCTTGCACAGTCTTCTATGGGAACAGAATGTGCTACGATAGTAGCAGAGCCTAGTCAGGCCTTGTTTAGTTCACCCCGAAATCCAAAAAGTTTTCAAGATTCCCTGTCACATCGAATCTTGCGGCACATGCATGAAGCATTAAATATAGACGAAAACAAAAACTAATCACACAGTTTGACTGTAAATCACGAGACGAATCTTTTGACTCTAGTTAGTCTATGATTGGACAATATTTACCACAAACAAACGAAAGTGCTACAGTTCCAAAAACTTTTCAGTTTTCGGAACTAAACAAGGCCTCAGAGTGATAACAACTTCCCATATTCTGCTCGACATTTATTTATATCTGTTGGTATACCAGAAGAGATTTTGAATACTTCTATGGAGAAAGGATCTATGGCTGTCCAAACACTGATATGCACTAGATATGCATATCAAGATCTGAAGCATTTGTCAAAATACAGATCCATACGTGCACTAAGGATCTACCGAGGTTCATTATTGAAACCAAAGTATCTGCATCACCTGAGGTACCTTGATCTCTCGGATAGATATATGGAAGCACTTCCTGAAGAAATAAGCATCTTATATAATCTACAGACTTTGGACCTTTCAAACTGTGGAAAGCTTAGACAACTTCCAAAGGAAATGAAGTATATGACTGGCCTCCGTCACCTATATATTCATGGATGTGATGGGTTGAAGAGCATACCCTCAGAGTTGGGAAACCTCACTTCCCTACAGACGCTTACATGCTTTGTGGCAGGTACTGGCTCTGGCTGTAGTAATGTGAGAGAACTTCGTCAGTTAGACCAGCTTGGTGGTCCACTAGAGCTAAGGCAACTAGAGAATGTGGCAGAAGCAGATGCGAAAGCAGCACATATTGGGAACAAGAAAGATTTAACCAGGTTGACATTAAGATGGACGACTTCTCGAGAAAAGGAGGAACAAGATAAGAGTACTAAGATGCTGGAGGCCCTCAAGCCTCATGATGGTCTGAAGGTTCTAGATATATATGGCTATGGTGGAGGCACTTATCCAACTTGGATTTGGATGAATACGTTGCAACAAATGGTGAAGCTTACACTATCGGGTTGCAAGAATCTCAAGGAGCTTCCTCCACTGTGGCAGTTACCAGCTCTAAAGGTTCTTAGCTTGGAGGGATTGGAAAGTCTTAATTGCCTATGCAGCGGTGATGCAGCAGTCACGCCATTTATGGAACTGAAGGAGCTTTCACTGCGCAAGATGCCAAACTTTGAGACATGGTGGGTCAATGAGTTACAAGGGGAAGAGTCAATATTTCCTCAGGTTGAGAAGTTGTCCATATACAACTGCGAAAGGCTGACTGCATTGCCGAAAGCATTAATGATTAAGGATACTTCAGGAGGAGTTATTAATAAAGTGTGGCGCTCGGCATTTCCAGCGCTGAAGAAATTAAAATTAGATGATATGCAAACCTTTCAGAGATGGGAGGCAGTCCAAGGAGAAGAGGTGACATTTCCTCGGCTTGAGAAGCTTGTAATTGGGCGGTGCCCAGAATTGACTAGTCTCCCTGAAGCACCAAATCTAAGTGAATTGGAGATCCATAGAGGCAGTCAACAAATGCTCGTACCGGTAGCAAACTGCATCGTCACTGCTTCGTCGTTGTCGAAACTGGAGTTGTATATCGATGACAGAGAGACAGCATGGCCGGATGGCGACAGCTTGATTCAACTGGTGGATGGCGAGGAGAAACAGAGTCACAATAAATCCCCTTCCGCTCTCACAGTTATGGAGTTATACAGGTGCAACGTTTTCTTCTCTCACTCAAGTGCTCTGGCGCTTTGGGCATGTTTAGTGCAGCTTGAAGATTTGGAAATTAGAAAATGCGAGGCTCTCGTCCACTGGCCAGAAGAAGTGTTCCAGAGCCTGAAATCCTTGAGGAGCTTAAGAATTCGGGACTGCAACAATCTTACAGGACGCAGGCATGCTTCTTCTGAGCAGTCTTCGACTGAACGGAGCAGTGTACTACCGGCATCTCTCAAGTCATTATTTATTGACAGCTGTCCTAAACTCGAGTCTATCGCATTCAGCAAGCAGCTGGATACTAGTACGAGTTCACGAGGTGGTGCTGCAGCACAGGACGACAGATCAGCATTAATTCAAGGGTCAGGGTCCTGCAACGACGCCACGGCATCCACACCAGTTCCTAAGCTTCCATCATCAACTAGACATCACTTCCTTCCTTGTCTAGAATCTCTAATAATATCCGAGTGCAATGGCTTGACAGAGGTTCTCGATCTTCCTCCGTCCATCGAGACTTTGACAATTTTTGGCTGCGACAATCTTCGAGCCCTTTCAGGACAGCTGGATGCCGTCCAAACATTAAGTATTGTGGGCTGCAGTAGCTTGAAATCATTGGAATCTCTCTTAGGAGAGCTCGCTTTGCTGGAAGAGCTCTACCTTTCTCGTTGCAAAAGCCTGGTGTCATTACCAAACGGGCCTCAAGCATACTCATCTCTCAGGAGTCTTACTATCCAGTATTGTCCTCGTATAAAGTTGCTTCCCCAGAGCTTACAACAACGTTTGGGCGATCTCAAGGACGAGGACAAACAACCAGATGCCCATTTTTACCATGGTAACCTTCAATTTCTCTATCTTTTTTTAGTGAAATGTTAATGATTTGTAAAGAATAACTATTTGACTTGACACATTCTATTAGCTACAAAACAAATGTTTTGTCCCAGTGGTAAAAAAGAAAGTTAATGGCTGAATTTTTATTATCTTGCTTCCGGCTGCAAGTTGAAATCAACTAGTTAACCCAACTTTATTTAGTCAATATAACATGACATCCCAGATTAGTGCTGCCAAATTGTCTATTAATACCTCAATTGTAGAAATTCCCTGGAATGTATGTTTTGCGTATGCAAAGTTTGTTAGAGACTTCAGAGAAAGCACCATATGTAAATGGCATTTTATTGTGAAGAAAAGTATGGCCATTGCCCCCTAATTACTTGATGAGTTAGAGCTTCTTAAAAAAAAATGTGTTTGATTCTGCTTTAGAACCTACAGTTTTTACAGCACTATATTTATCTGTTATATTGTTTCCCTCGATGAAAAGAAGCACCTAAAACCTTAACGCAGGTTAAATGATCAACTCAGATGACTGAAACACAATTTAAATGGTAGTTAGGGGTCTGAACAAAGAAACAAAAAAAAATGCTGTAATTATGGAGATTGAGAGCTAAATAAAGCTTTACCTGTTCTCTGCAAGTTCACAGCTACTTTGCATATAGTTTTATTCTTCCTACACTTTACATAGCAAGATAGTAATTTTAATTTTGAAAATATCATATATGATCAGGGTTAAACTATTGCAAATATGCTATCAAGAGGCACTTTTGTGCTTGAGATATGCTGTCACCATTCACCAGTCAAGACTTTTGCTACAAGTTGCTTCAATTCCATGATGGTGGAGACCAGGCAAGTTCATTCATTCGTAATTTGGACTCGTTTCAAACAAAGCAATTCAATTTGGCTTTTGGGTTCTAATGTTTCCTTTCCCCAGTGTTACTGAATTTGATCTCAACTCCTGCAGGTTTGCTCTGATGATTGTGGTCAGTGTTAGAGGCCAACACAGAACTGATTTCTCAGGTACCGAGGAGCTCTCAGCAAGATGGATACATCTGGCTAAGTTTGTTAGGAGTTTCCGGAAGTTAACAGATGATGGTAATCAGCTTTTTCACCTTTGATCGCCATGGAATTATGAATTATTAGTTATATTGCAAATTGTGTACATATTGTCTTGAATTTGAACATTATTGCAACCAAATTACATAAAATTATAAACGATAACTATTGATGGTGCTAGTTTATTTTGCTACATGCTGTACATGATTATCCAACTAGGTCTAGGTGTAGCAGCAACATATTGATCATCCATATTACTTGATATATTCACTGTTTTATTTTTTTCTCTAGTTTGGACTGGCTGTGGTAATGGCTAACCAAGCGTTGACTCAAGTGCATAGCAGTGCAATGTTTGCTGGGCCACAGATCACACCCATTTGGCCATTTGGCTCATTCTTCCACTAGGTGCGCTATCTCAAGTAACCTGACATCTCTTCACTGCTATTTCTGTTCAGTTCCTCATTGTTCCAAATGTGTCGATGCTGTGTACCAGGCTCTGTTTTCGCCAGGAGGTGAGGAGCAGATCTGTGTAGTGAGCTCGAAAGCCAAAGCTGAAGTAAGATTTCAGATAGGGTGTCACAGATGTGAAGGACTGAAAGTGTCCTGTCGCTGTTTGCATTCTCACCGAACAGTCACCAGCCCAGTATGGGTTCCTTCCCCTACATGGAAATACACATCTCATTATCTTAGACTGTCATATACTATTGTTCCAGATACCACCGAAAGGTGACAATGGTGTAAACTTCATAGCTCTGATTCAGTGATTGCCAGCCTAGTGTGGCCTAATGATAATGTACAGCCAATCTGCCACACATCGGCAACTTAAAAAACCTGCATCCATCCTTGTTCGTCTTCTCTTCAATAACATCAGTTACTCGGTTCCATTCCATTCGAGTCCATTCAATAAGCAACAGGCTTCTAGATACATTTGCACTTATTATAAATGCTTTATTACTGTTTAAGAGATCCATAATTTTGATAAGAGTGCGTCCTGCAAATAGATTTATTACTGAAAATGGTCTGGGGGCAGATTCACATCAATGATTGCACCTTAAGCTCTGACAAAACTGTTAACATCGCATCAGCCCCATTAAGGCAAGCATACATCATAGCCCCATTCAGCCCTGGATTCAACTGCAGTATGTTACATGCCATTGAAACAACAGCATCCACAGCAAAGATCATAGATACAATTGGATGAGCTCATCACTAACAACAGAAGGCGTCAGAACACCAAGATCTGTCAGGAGAAGTGTGAGATATTGGGGAGGTGTGTAGTCTCTTGCAGACGTCTCCACTTCCACACCAGTGGGTACTGGGACTCCAAAATCTATTGGTCGGTGAGCTGGTGTCATGTCCTTTTGATCCAAGGGATATAGCCGAGCAAACTGCAAAAGTGAAAAAGACATAGGCAACATTACGTTAGAAGGACAAATTGACCATCAAAATACACAAAGTTAGTATCATAATGATAGTTAAAAGGGTTTTCACTTCCAACATCAACACAAAGTGTATAATAAGCTAATAACTGAAAATAGTCTTAAAGGTTATAAACATTCTCTAAGAGCATCTCTAGGAGTTCGGTATAGTTTAATTGCTACACCAACAAATCTAGCAAGTTAACAGAAGAAATAGCAACCTTAAATTTTGTCTGTATCCAACAGTCTCCTATAATAGCTTCCTAAACGATTTTGCATTGGGAACCCCGACTTATTTCTAACCAACCAAACCTTTTTTAATAGTTTCTTTGTCGCTTACCGCTTTCTCATTTGGAACCCTTTATTTTCTTAATTTACTCATGCGTCCAATTTACTCCGATCTCCCAAGAAAAACACCGGGCAGAGAGCGGATAAGGAGTTCCTCTCGACTAGAAAAACTTACAAGTTGGAGAGGATATTTGACAACTTTTTATTTTTAAGGAGCCCTTTTACCAAACTGTTGGAGGGCACCTTTTTCTCTTTTTGTTAAAACATCAAAATAAGGAGTTGTTTTCCAAAACCCCTGGAGATGCTCTAACAAATTCCATATCATGCATTCAGGAAGAAACATTGTATGTCACTAATAAATTCATTGCATTCCAAAAGTAATGATGGATGTTAATACATCATTCAATTACACGAGTGAAGTAATGATGCAAAGCAATAACATGAGTGAAATTTTGTATCTCACTACCAAATTCATTAAATTGCAAAAGTAACGATGCAAAGCAAAAACGTGACTGAAGTAATGTTAATATATTATTGAAGTACATTATCATAGCATACATTACCTTGTAACTTTCAGCTGCCACATAAACAGGTTTGTTCATACTATGAGCCACAAGAGCTATCTGATAAGTGCCCATCATATTGATTATGCCTCCACTCTCAACAACCCCATCGGCACCAACAAATACCATGTCAACTTCATCCATAGAATAAGCAACAGCTGAATCAATTAGAACCTTAACAGGGATGCCTAATGCTGCAAGTTCATTTGACATTCTTAAACCAGTTCTGTCTGGCCTGCCCTCTGCAGTTCAATAAATGATAAACAGACATTACAATTACTAGGGTTCAGAACATGTCATCTGCACGTACTAATGGAGTAATAGATGGATGCATGTATGCTTCCTATTGCTCCTAGAAGCAAGAACAGCATTAAGCCAGAACGTAAAATGAAAAATTACAATTCAAAACTGATTATGATGACACAGGCCTTCCTTAACAGTTGCATTATAAAGGATTCTTCCTCTCTTCATATATTAATTCAGGGTGCATAAAGTTCAATCCCCTATTCAAGTTGCATGGAACTCCTAAGTTCTCTATTCAAAACCATGTGGGAAGCAACTAGAAAAACATGGGATACCAAAATTTGACATAAAAACTTCAGAGAACTACACATCAGCTAACGATAAGAATATACCTAAAAATACAAAAGAAATTTAGTTTCAACCATTTTGATGCACTTTCATACAATCATGGTTTCAAAGGTGAGCCAAGGTGAGTTGGGTACGCCTCATCGCCTAGGTGACAAGCGTAACTAGGTCCCAATGAGAGTTGAGTCCACCCAGATGCATATGTGACACCTTTGAAATAAAGCACTAGATGCAATGTATGTGTATGCCATCATCAACCTATTTGTGTAGAAACAGAATTACAGAAATTACTATACCTGTGCACAGTACCCGGAAGAGCTTGCGATTGGATGCAGCAAGCTTTAGAACTTCCAATACTACCCTGGAATACCCATGGACAAGTATAGTACACCCATCATAAATGAAATCCTGGCTAAGCATTGCAATTGTCTTGCGAGCCTGAAAAAACATCACCCCCGAAGCATTAGCACAAAAGTCATAAATTCTTGTACAGAAACTAGATAAGAATCAGGAGGTTTTGGATATGTGGATAACCTTTAAAGATATCTCTCCAAATTTTTCTCCTCGCTCAATTAGGCGTGACTTTGCTGCATCAAATTTCTCATGCTCCAGATGTGAGGTCCTTGTTACAAACCGCATGAACAAATCACAAGCAGCAGAAAGAGAAATGGATGTAGCATCCCAGGACTGAAATACATAGGCATTTTTTAGTCTCAATTCCCATAGTTAGAAAGTACACACGAAATTAAATCTAGAACCAGGAGCAGCACAATGAATGAAATTAAATCTAGAACCAGGAGCAGCACAATGAATGAAATTAAATCTAGAACCAGGAGCAGCACAGTGAATGAAATTTAATCGAGAACCAGGATAAATTGAAACTCCAAGAATTATGATCAAAATATGTTGGTAGAAGACATTAAGGAAGACAGTGCAAAAAAAAAAAGAGGTGACATTATGGTTCAGGAATGGATGTGCACACACAACTCAAGCTTCTCATGCTGGGGTCAGTACTCAGTGAGTATAACGGCGTAATATGAGGACTTTTGTGTGTTACAGTGATCATAACAATCAAACATTTGGCTTTCCAGACTGTCATTGGATCAACTATACAAAATAAGTCATTCCATGCTCCATGGTAATAAAGGTGAGACTGCAACAAAAAACTATAGGCAGAAGTGCTAATTAAGGTCTGAGGCACTCTCATGCAAACGGAATGTCTGATTTACTATCCTGCTTAACATGACGACAGCAAGTTCCGTAACGTATAAGCCATCAGGCATCAGCACAAAGAAAAAGAATGCAACAACAGCTCAGGGAATCATGCTGATCACCAAAGAATATGCACTTAATTAGCACAGGAGCGGGAACCGACGGAGCATCCGAGAAGGTGAAATCGGCCCGAGCTATCAACCTTGAGCTTATCAGACGCCTTCTTGAGCTCGATCTCGAGCTCCATCATGGTGGTGGCCCTGCTGGAGCGGATGACGGCGGCGAGCGCCATGATGGCGGCCACCGCCTCCGCGGCCTCGGGCTTGCGGCGCCAGAAGTTGAACTCCTCGATGACGCCGCCGGCGGCCCCGGGGGACGACGGCGTGGGCGGCTGGGCGGCCGCGTCGGCGGCATCGGCGCCCGGGAAGGCGGCGGCGGCGGCGGCCGCGTGCGCGAGCCAGTCGCTGGAGACGACGGCGTGGTGCTCCGCGCGCGTCTGGTAGTAGGCGGAGATGGGCGGCGGGACGGGGCTAGGGTTTTGGGCGGCGTCGGGCTCCATGGGATGGGGAGCAGCCCGCACGGGGAGAGGGCAGGCCGGCAGAGGATGAAACGAAGCAGGGGGGTTGAAATGAGAAGTGAGAGCTGTGGCCCCGTGAGATAGCATCTCAGCCGTCCGTTTACGCTCAGCCGAGAATGGTGTCCACCGTCGAGTTCCATTTTCATAATGGCTCTATTATTATAACTGTGCTTCTAATTACGAAACAACAAAGGGCATTTGGTCTAGTGGTATGATTCCCGCTTAGGGTGCGAGAGGTCCCGAGTTCAATTCTCGGAATGCCCCTGTTTTAGTTATCTTTTTTCATTTTTTTAAGTTTTTCATTTGCAACGTTCTGTTTGTAGCTGCAGCGTGTTCTAAGTCACATGACATGAGATAAGATTTGTCTCCTGCCATCCAACTTGAAAGCGTTAGGTTCCTACGTGAGAGTAAAACACAGAGTTGCACTCATTTTCTTCGTAGAATTTTCACTCGCTCTTACTAGTATTTTTCATTCATCGAACACCACTTGATAATATGACTCTAAAATCTTGGTGTTGGGGTGCAGGGTGCTCAACGTCGTGAATTGTAGGGCCCTTGACACGATTATAGGGTGCTCAAATAAAGTGGCATGTGAGGCGATGGCGGCTGCTAGTTTCCGTGGTTGATAAGATGGCTGCTGTTATTTTATTATGAAAAAAAATATTGTATATAAGCAAAGCTGATAAGTTCAAACGAACAAGGCCCAATGATGAAAATGAGGGGTGTACACATACATTTCCTTCCACGCTACACCTGCATCAGCCTATGCTCATGTTTCCTTTGCCCTGTCAAACTATGTCCACCTGTACGTAGAGTTGTAGAATCTACTACATGGTCACACACACTATGCACATTTGCGTATTGCATTCCTAGTGAGGCAACTGTTGACAACTAAAATTGTTCATTTTGTGAAGTTGCCAAAATATGGAACAGAATTCACCATTGTGTTCCTCTCATTGAGACGATCAAAAAACATATATGGAACGTCTAATTCGGGGTCCGGATGAAGAAGTCATGCCCTCGAGAAGATGCTCTGTTGTTGGAAGTTCCGACCCGAGTCGGGAGTTCCGACACACGTCGGGAGTTCCAACAAACGTTGGAAGTTTCTACCCGACTTCCGACAGACCTGATAACTGTTTGAATCTGACCTTCGAGATTCCGATCCGAACTGTTCCAAACTCGTAGGAAACTTGGAAAATAAGACTTGAAGAGGTTTTCTACTAGGATAAGACCACCCCCTCTATATATATATTAGAGGATCACGGCCGATTGAGTCCCCATCTATCCAATCGATAAAACATTAAAACACAAACTGATCTACTCCTTTTACCCCTTTTCTCCTCTCCTCCACCCTCCATATTGTTCATCCTTGATCCGACGACCAAGGATGGCGCCCTAGGCTCGCCGGCCGACCTAGGGTAACCCGCCGACGTCCTTGCCCTGACGGGGTCCCTCTCGGGCAAGAGCTTCAACGGTTTCTTTGCTAGTTTACCTAAAAACTAGTTGGTTCTTCGTCACACAAGTACGTTGGTTATCCTCTAGTGGTTTGCTTGTAAACCTCTCTGTTCTTCACCGTGAAAGAGTGAGATCCTCACTGTGTTCTTCGGTCTGTAGTGGCCCGGGCATCCAATGCCCCTTCTGGTGTGTGATTCGGACCACATCCGACGTCAACACACTTTTTGGCGACTCCGCTGGGGAAGAATTTGCTTCGGCTCTACTTTATAGCCGATTCTTCTTGCCCTAGCCCTAATTCCCACCAATCTATCTTCTTGTGTTCGCCATTACTGTTCAATCTAGCCCAAAAGGCCGATTTAGATCTGGTTTTGACCCCTTGTCATCTTGCTTGCAATTTTGCATCGTGTTGTGCTGCTTATTGAAAAATTCAGCAAGGCAGTCAAGCTCTAAATCATGGAGTACCAAGGGGAGTCATCACAATGCTACTGCAATTACCCCGAGGTACAACTTGCAAATACATATTATGATTCTAGTGGTTATTTTGTAAGTTCCATTAACTTTCATGTTGATGTTGCTGGTCATAATAATACTAGATATGTTGCATCGGCTGCTACTTTTGATATATTATGGATATTATGGTCAAGAGCTGATGTCAATTGTAAATTCTTTGGATTTTGATACCGCTAGCAGCATACAACATGTAAATCCTTGTTTATCAGCTATAAGTACATGATATGTGGTTTCACCACAAGACATGCCGATGAACGAGAGAATTGGCTATGACAATGCTAATTATTTTGCCAATTGCTCTCAAAATTCAGCACCATATGCCAATGCTCCTATTAATAATTCGGCTTCATATGTTACTATCAACTCAAGCCAAACTAATGAAAATTCAATAAGGTGTGCTAATGGTAATACTCATGATTTGGCTTCATATGTTGCTCCTAGCTTAGCCGAATCAATAAAAGGTGGGTATATAATCATACTCATGATTCAACTTCATGTGTTGCTAGTAGCTAGAACCAAATCAATGAAAACTTAGCATGGTATTCTCAACCAGAATTTGATTTTAAAAATGGAATACTAGAATTTAAAAGAATGCTTGAGAAGCAAAATGAATATTTTGCAAATAAAAACTTTGGGAGTACTAGCAAGAGGCCGATCACATCTAAGTCATCGGCCATGAGCATGAAAGATAGAATTGATTCAGATGTAAGCAAAGGTTCGGCTGCAAAAGCCGAACAACGTAATATCCATTCCAAATCAATCACATCTCAAAGAACAAGTCTTGCTACAAAAAACATGAGAAGCACAAGAAAATAGCTAGACTTGATTTTTCAGGAGCCAAAGGGGTTATATGTTTATCTAATGATTACAACATCATTTATGGAGATCAAGCCCCTATAAGCAACAAAGGAGCGATGTCTGTCTGCCCAGAATCAGCTAAGCTGACTTTGAAGTCGGCTAAGCCGATTCCTGCCTGCTCTAAGTCAGCTAAGCCAACTCTCGAGTCAGCCAAGCCGACTGCCTCTACCGCCTGCCCTGAGTCGGCTAGGCCAACTGCCTCTACTATTGCCCAAGTTGGCCTAGTAGACTTCGAGTAAGCTAAGCTGACTTTTCCAGTTTCGACAGCCACCGATGCGTCCTCGGATAATTCGGTATGTATTGTTGATCATGTTCTAGAGATGAAGAGTGGCATCATGCAAACCAAGAACATACACTTCTTCAACATGATAAGAAAAGTACAAGATGCAAATATTTTGCTCAAATTCCAATTCGGTCACGCTATATCAATTTCAACATCTATTAGAGATATCTTTGCTAATGGTTATAATAGACCGATTGAGAATAGAAATTTATTTGTTCATGATAATGTAAATTTAGATTCTATCGGCCAGCACATTGTTTCATATGGCAAGCCCGATAGTGGTAGTTTGTCAAAGGTAAAGCTTCTCAAAAGCAATTGCAAAAGTGTGGCCGAATGGATTGATGTCAAATCTGATCCATTCGTTTGCCTAGCTTTAAAGCTGACTCCACAAAAGAATCAGCTAAGAAAACCAAAGTACACCTTTGACTTTACTTTTTGTGATCATGTATTCGATATCTTGCTCAAGAATAATTTTATTAGAATCATTGATTATAATGCTTTGCTATCTATTCAAAACTTAGAAGAGCTTACATATTGCAAGTGGCACAATTCTTCTGATCATAATACTTCTCTTTGCAATGTATTTTGTCGAGTGATCCAATCGGCCATTGATAATGGACGATTGAGATTTTCTAAAGCTCAACAAGTGGACCAATTGGATTTAATTGGTCTTGATGGAAAATAGGTTTCAAATCAGCTTGCATTAGCTGATTCACTCAAAGCTCAAGGATCCAATGCCCAAGAGAGAGAGTAGAGCCCTCAAGTGAAGAAAACTTTGTTGTCCAAGAATTGCAATTTAAAGGTACTCAAGAGGATAACAAGGTTATCATAATTTCAAAAGGCACTAGGGGGCAGGTGAAATCTCTCCAATTTGAGCAAAGGCCGATTGATCCCATTGAGCAAAAGGAATCGGCCAAGGATTCTCCTTTGAAGTATGTCTCTCAAGTTGGAGATAAGGAGGATTCTCATAAAGTTGATGGAGGTAAAGGCCGTGACAAGCTAAAGAATAGAAGGCCAAAACTTAGCTTCAAGAAACTTCTAGCTAAATATGAGAAGATAGTTGAAGCGAATGTCACCAATCGGTCAAAGAAAGTTCAATCATCAAAATTGCCTCCAAAGCATAAGTCCCAAGAGTGGAATTGGCAAGGAAATAGATCTCACGCAGCAGCAACATATTCTCCTTTTGAGCAGCCAATTCCCATGTCATATGTATCACAACATGCAGACTTTCATCCTAATTCATCTTGGGGCTGGTTTGATCAAGAGGCACATGTTCCATCATATTTTAGGCCACAATATGTAGAGTATGCAGCTCCTAAAAATTTAGAGAGATCATCATCTTATAAAGACTGTATTGATCAAAATTGGTGGAGCTCAAGCAAAGAAGAAAGTGGTAAAGCAAGTTTACCGTGTGATGTATGATGGCCGAAAGGAGAAAAATTCAGATCTGAAAGCCGATTACATTGCTAAAAAATCTGGCTATTGATGGCATGCAAATGAGAAAATCATCTATTGATTTGCTACATGCCAAATCTGAACAAAAGAAAGTGAAAGTGCCCAAAATCAAAAAAGATTTACCGCTATCCAAAACAGAAATAAAACTGATATGCTCAATCGGTTTACCAAAGTGGCAAGAGAAGAAATTGCAGAAGCTTAGTGTAGAGAAGCTAAAAGAAAAAGGCTTAGCATGGGTTCCTAAAGAAAATATTCAAGCTCAAAAGGATGATGCTCAAGCAAGTGGTGCAACAAAGGTAAAGGAGAGAAGAAGATTCAAGAAATAATTGCCAAGTTGGAGGTTTGCACCAAATCATCAAAATCAGTGGTCATGGCATCATCCATACTCTCTACCTATGCTTATGTGGAATTCATCCTATGGTTTGCCTGGTTATCCCTCAACTCCTTATTTTGGTCCTTGGTGTGGATCATTATATTATAGAGGGTTGCCAAATTCTTCTGCTTATCAATGATGAAGAGCCAAAATATTTATTTCGGTTATGTATGCTCTTGTGGATGAATTCATATGGCCAATATTTTGATATCAACCTTAATGTAAAATATAGCCGATGAGTGTTTGCAACCATCGTGCTATTAGAAAGCTCCCACAGAATTCAGTTTTGTGGCTTTCAGGTCTGGGGGGCATGATATATGTATCTTGATTTACTTCATGGATGTGACAATTTGATTAATCGGCTTACAAATAAGGCCAAGGTGTTGGCATGATCATTATTCCTCACAATGATGCTGTTTGAGACATCAAGCCGATTAAAATTACATTTGCACTAGAATTCAAGCCGAATGTGAATTTTCCTTATTTGGCTTGGCTATGTTGTAATCCATGAGGTATGACATGTTGAAGGCTATGGTGATTCTTTACTAGTAGTACAACAAGTCACTAGCATGAAAATCAAAAGGCCAACATGTTAGTTCAATAAGCATCTGGCCTTGACGTCGGTGGGTGTAATTTTCATGTTCAAGAAAAGCTGATGTATGAAAATTTAGAATTTTCCCATACAAGCACAAACAAGTCAAGTTAGATGATTACTCTAGTTGGCGTAGCCAACTTTCCCCTACAATAACCCAGTCAGCTAAGCTGACTAGCCCAGTTGGCTCAGCTGACTCGCTTATGGCCAACCCGACCAATTGAAAGGTCCTTGTTTGGTTTTGGTAATTGAGTGACAACTTAGGTGGACTAATAGTGTTTATGTGAGATACATAGGAGATTAGTCCACAGGTGAATATGTGATGAAGAAAGAGCTCATTGCATATGAGACATGACATGGAGTCATGTGACCAAGGTGGAGAAGATAAGATGAGGCTTGGCTTGATGGACCGGTTGCAAGTGTGAAGGGCAAGTGAGAGGCTTTGAAGCGAGGGACCACGTGTGACGGTGAAGCTTGAGCAAAACTTGGCGCCGATGGACCAAGGCAATGGTGAAGAGCAAGTGAGGTCAAGATCGATGAACCAATACGGTCACATGATGATATAAAGTGGATCATATCATTTGGTGATTGGTTTGTGCATGTGTTGCATCAATATTGGAGGAGATGAAATGGAAAGCGCAAGGCAAAGATATAACCTAGGGCTTTTTCATTTCACCGGACATAGGTATGTAGAGAAGTTGATGACCGGATTTAGGATAGATAACTGTACTATAAAGAGGGGAAATCTTTAATTGCAATGGTTATCTAGTGCCACTAAGTGTGAATCTCATTTGCATATACCTAGCGCTTAGTGACGTGGTGAGTTGCATGAGAAAGCCTATAAAAATATTTGTAAAATGCTAACACACATGCACATGGTGGTGTAGACTTGGTGGTGTTGGCACATTTGCAAAGGAGAAGCTGTTGGAGTTGATTTTGATCAACTTAGTGAAGAGAGAGGTTTTTCGGTATTCTCTAGACAATAGGTTGGCTCTTGGATTGAAATACTGCTTTGATCCATTATGACTTGGATCAAGCATCCATATGGATTGCGTAGCACTCTAAGTAAGCTTTCCAAAATGTCTAAGATCATTGAATTCGGAGTTCAGAGCTAAAAGTTAGCAACCTAACAAGGTTTGAGTTGGTGGTGAGAATGCAGGACCGAAAGTTCCGTTGGAAGTTTTGGTGCCTGACCAGAAGTTCTGGTCAGCCTGATAGGAAGTTCTGGTTGGATTGTGAGAGGTGCCCTCGCATTTGAGAAAACACTTCTGGTGTCTGACCGGAAGTTCTGGTCTATGACTAGAAGTTTCGATCCATAACCGGAAGTTCCAGTCCATGAATGGAAGTCTGCACAGGAGCCTTTGTGCATGCCATCGCGTGTCAGGATTCACTTTCGGTCTCTGACCGGAAGTTCTGGTGGAACTTCCGATGGGTCCGAGTCTCTCACAACGATCAGATCTACTTGGCCACAACGGTCAGATCTACATGGACCGAGGCTCCAACGGTCAAATCTAGTTGGACCGGAAGTTCCGGTCCTAGGCTCCAGAACTTTTGGTGCCAAACTATAAATACCATTGGGAGCGTGTGTTGACAGATGAGGGAGCTATTTTCTTCTTCCTACTATTCTCTCTCCCCATTTGGAGCACAAGGAAGTTAGGGTTCCTCCTCTCCTCTTTCTCTCCCATGGATTTGAGCTAAGATTTCTTAGAGAGATTGAGAGCCCTTTGTGGGTGTGGATGAGAGGTTGAAGATCCAACATTTCCCCTTCCTCTCCCTCTCATGCTTGGTGCTATTTTGAGTGAGGGAGTGAGAGCCTAGTGTGTGCATTCAGGATTTGCATTTGGTGGCACTAGGAAATCTTTGTGATTGGGGATTTCTTGTTACTCTTGGTGATTGCCATCACCTACACTGTTTGGTGGATTATGACTCCGTTCGAAGCACGCGAGAAGATTGTGCGGTGCTCCGAAGGAGGATTTGTGAGGGGTATGGTGTTCACCCCGTAGGGATCACGAAGAGCAATTCTAGTGGATTGCTTGTGGCTTGGAGGATCCCCATCTTGAGAGTGGATGTGCGGCACCCGCTGAGGGTTTGGCTTTGGATTGCCAATTAGCTCGTGATCCATCAAGTGGGTGAATCACCACAAAGAGGACGTAACTTGGTGGCAACCAAGTGAACCTCAGTAAAAATCACTGTGTCAACATTATCTACTCTTTTTGGTGGGTTGCATTCTCCATACACAAGCTTGTATTTACATTTTCTATATACTTGTGCTTGTGTAGTTGCTCTTGTAACTAGTTTTGCTTGTGTAGCTTGCTAGTTACCTTCTTGCTTGTGTAGCTAGAAGTAGTTCCCTTGCATGGCTAATTTGGTTTGTGTAACCTTGTTAGTCACATTGCTTAGTTTGCGTAGCTAAGTAATTTGCGCTCTCTAATTTGGCATTGGTTGCCTTGTTATTGAGCATTGCTAGTGAGCTTAGGAGCTTTGTGCTTTCACTTGCTAGTTGTGTAGGAGCTCCCCGGTTTGCAAAGTACTAGTGGCATAGGTTTCTGTGACCTTGCTCCTAGAATTGGTTAGGTGAGCTCTTGCTTAGGATGCACCTTGTTTTCTTGTTTAGGATCTTTTACAAGGTTCTAGAGAACTTAGATAGAGGGGTGTAGTCTGGGCTAGACCGATAGTTTTAATTCCGCATTTATTTCAGTTAGCTAGCACAATAAGTTTTAGAAAGGACTATTCATCCTCCCTCTAGTCCGCCATCTCGACCCTTCACCAATCTACCCGAGAAGCTATCAAATCAGCCCGACAAAACTTCGTAATGTTGGGGCTAATTTATGTGATTGGAGGACTTCCTTGTTGACATATTTGAGTGATCCAAGTGCTAAAGTTGATAAGAGTGTTAGGTGGAGTGCTTTCAAATATGTGTTACATAACAATGAATTATATCGGAGGACCGCCAAAGGTTTGTTGTTGAAGTGCTTGGATTCTGATCAAGCAAGAGTGGCTATGGGGGAAGTCCATGAAGGTATTTGTGGTACGCATCAATGGGCCCCTAAGATGAAGTGGTTGTTGAGAAGGGTTGGTTTCTATTGGCCCACTATGATGGTCGATTGTTTTTTATACTACAAAGGTTGTGAAGAGTGCCAAAGGTTTGGTAATATTCAGCTTGTGCCTGCTGCTATGCTTCATCCTATCATCAAGCCATGGCCTTTTTATGGTTGGGGGCTAGACTTTATTAGCCAAATTCATCATCCGTCTTCCAAGGGACATCATTTTGTTTTGGTTGCTTAGATTATTTCACTAAGTGGATCAAGGTAGTTCCTTTGAAGAATATGACACACAAGGATGTTATTGAGTTCATCACTAAGCATATCATTCATAGATTCAGCATCCCTCAAACATTAATGATAGATCAAGGGACATCATTTGTGTTTAAGGAGGTGAGAGAGTTTGCCAAATTATATAAAATAAAATTGCTCAAATCATCTCCATACTATGCTCAAGCTAACGGTTAGGCCGAGTCTAGTAACAAGACTTTCATTAAGCTCATTAAAAAGAAGATTGAGGAAAATCCTAGAAGTTGGCATGAAGTTTTGTCTAAAGCTCTACGGGCACATCGCATTTCAAGGCATGGTGCCACAAAGGTTACTCCTTTTGAGTTAGTATATGGTCAAGAGGTCGTGTTACCTGTCGAAGTAAATTTAGAGGTATACAGGCTTGCTAAACAAAATGATTTATCAATAGTTGTGTATCATGATCTAATGATGGATAATATCGGTGAGGTGACTGATGTAAGATTGAAAGCTCTCAAGGAGATAGAAAAAGACAAAGCTCAAGTTGCTAAGGCATACAACAAAAAGGTCAAGAGAAAATCCTTCCAAGTAGGAGAGTTAGTGTGGAAAACCATACTTCCTATTAGGTTGAAGAGTAATAAGTTTGACAAGTGGTCACGAAATTGGGAAGGTCCTTATAAATTAATCAAAGTCATACATGGTAATTCTTATATGCTAGAGACATTGCAAGGTGAACGTCTCAAAGTAGCATTCAACAAAAGATACTTGAAAAGGTATTTTCCAAGTGTTCGGCAAGAAGCCCAAAGTGCTCTCCAAAGAATGGCCGATACATGTATCGCCCTTAGAACAAATATGGCCAATGTATACATCGCCCTTAGTCACTAAATAGCCGATGAGATGGGTATCATTGTTGTTTAGTTTTGTTTGTTTAAGTGTTTTCAGTTTCATGTATCATTCACCTAAAAACAGGGGGCTATGTTGACAACCAAAATTGTCCATTTTGTGAAGTTGTAAAAATGTGGAAGGGACTTCATAATTGCATTCCTCTCATCGAGATGATCAAAAAACATATATGGAACATCTAATTCGGGGTCCGGATGAAGAAGTTATGCCCTCGAGAAGATGCTCTACTCTTAGAAGTTCTGACCCGAGTCGGGAGTTCGGACACACGTCGGGAGTTTTGACTCATGTCGGTGTTGATACTTCCTAAAAATAGAATTTTAAACCTATCCTAGCAATAGCGCCAAAAATACTTGTTGACACTTCTTAATGCAACTACTAAAAATAGATTTTTGAACCTATCCTAGCAACGACGTCAAAATTACTTAACATCACTTAAGCTAGGTTGTCATCCCTAACATGATGTAGAAGTGCTAGTATTAAATCTATATGCCTTTCTAGGAATAAATAAATAAATAAAGGATCCACAAGCGCATAGATAATACCGATGTAGCATTTTAACTAGGAGTATTCCAGGTATCGTTATTTATATTTTTACCACTGGAAAGGGACTTGCAATTGATAATGAGGAATGAGCACTGCATGTAATCATGGAGAGCTTAACCATATCTTTATCTATCTCTCATGCAGGATAAGTGTCACATAAGATAAATATATGAATATGAATAATAAGTGACATGTGATAAATAAGAATTCATAACCATATGATAAACATGATAATCATTTCAATTAGATTACTCTAAGTCTATAACACTAGCATGGTATTAGGACAATCTACAAGAATAAATTCTAAGTATTCTAACTATACTGTCAAAGTAAAGCATACATTGATTAGTGCAAGTACACCTAGCATCATCACTAGGAAAGGTTATATCTATGCATAGTGATATTAGCAAGAAAGATCATGAACATAACAATTACTTCTCTGTAATAATGGTGCTCTACAATCCTTAAAATTGGGAGAAGGAATACAAAGGACTCAACAGGACTGTTACTCCCGCGATCTACCTCAAGCTTCGGACTACAAGGGGTAATCGCAGATAAATACGGTCTAGGCACCTCACCTACACAATATCTATCACTTACCCATCGACCTAATGAGTAAGCGCTATACGATCCTAATCCTATGCATAAACATAATTCAAATCTAATTACGCTAAGCATATAATCAAAGTAGACTAAGAACAATATAATTGAGAACATAAGCAAATAGAATAAAGTTAATTCCGATATAATCAAATAGATTAAAGTCATATTCATAGTAGCAAAAACTAATATAAATATAGTAAAGAGAATAAGAATTTATCAAGAACTAAAGATATATCCGGACTCCAAGATTGACTTGACTCCTTCTAGATCTATTCCTATGTAGCTATGCTAAAGAACTATAGAGATCTAATTGAGATGGTGGCTAAGAACCCTATAGAGACAAATCCATTCGAGGGACCTCTCTCTATCTAATTCGTCTTCTCTTGATCTTCTCAAAGAATAATGAACTCCTCTCCAGGGGGGTCAGGATCTTTATTTATAGCCCCCTAGGAAGCACCATAGCCCTTGGATCAAATCGACTTAAACATGCGCTTAAGATTAATCCTCAAAGTCGGTGGAGGCAGGATCCGTGAGGTTCACTGTGATTGGCTGAGAGCCCCGAGCGGCCGCCCCTGATAGGTTGTGGCGCCCACCCCTACCCTATGGCAGGTGGGCTCCACCTTTTAGGTGGCATCTTCTCGAACCTTCTGGAGTATTCCTGAGTTAACGTTTCACGTGTTCTCTCTATGCAAATCTGACATGTGGACCTCCTTTTGTTCTTATTCTAATAAACCCCTGCAGAAATAGACAATCACCAAAACTTATGGAATTCTATTAGTGATAACCCCTATAGCTAGAAATTATTTTGATTTAAGTCCTTTCTCATACTATATTGACGGTTAAAAAGAGTACTTATCTACCATCAACAAAATTCCCCAAGCTTACCTTTTGCTTGTCTCTGAGCAAAGATAGACTTAGTGATGGATCAGGAGTTGCTACAATGCTTTCACGCCTCACAAGTACATAAGTGTTCAAACAAGGACTCTTCTCTGGATTAGAGTGAACTATTCTGACTCAAGACTCACCCGTATTACCTTTAACCATGGAGCTTATAGCTATCACTTAGGTCTTGGGCAGTTGAAAGACAACAGTTAAGTCGAGCACTATGCTACTCACTCTTTGATCAACTATTATTCTGGAGTTTTTGCACGATTTTCAAATAGAACTCTGAGTTTCCTTGTATGTCACTTTCCATTCTCTCATATGTGGTATTTTTGGATCCTCCCCAAGGCAAGTGAGTATACCTTCTCTCTGCTCTCAAGATATGTGGTATTTGTAGGACTAAGGCATAGTTGCCTTCTCTCTCTCACCCTACTTCTAATTGGCTTTACATGGAGCTCATAGGTGGGAAAGACAATTTAAACCTACTTACATGTATTGCATAGTTAAATCGTGGATCCAGAGAAACTAATTATACAATCAAGTCATATGTGCATGTGAGTGAATGAAGATAAGGATGGAAGTGGTTATGAGGGGTGATAGCTGATGGTGAATATCTAATTCTACAATTGCTCCTTGGGGAAACATACCTCCCTAATCTAAGAATAAGGACTTGGCTATCTTTCTTTTCTTTTGCATTGGGACTTTTGTCCTCTTTCTTTCTTTTCTCATTTTTTTAGAGATCAGCCATCCCTTTTAATGTATTGATAACAACAAGGAGTATCAACTGAAATAACTAAAACTTTATTTAATGAGTATAATAGACATGATGGCAATGGATATTTTTGGGTATTCCCTCCCAGTATAGGAGTAGAACATTTTATAAGTGGATGTGGAATGTATATGGGTGGATGGAGGAATGCGTACTCCTAGGGTAGGAGCAGCATCTGTGCGTGTCTCAAGGATAGAAACAGCACAGAGTGTAGTGCGTATATGTCGGTGGTACTTCTAGGAACAGAAGTAGCACATAGTGAATGTGGTGGATGTAAGTGGTTGCATACTTTTGAGGACAAAAGTAGATAAGATCAATGGATGGAGAGCACATAATATTGACTTTAACTGCATGACTAGTTCCTTAGGGTCTAAACAGCTGTCGCACCCGGTTTTCCAAAGAAGACCAAGCGCTAACTATATGTGTGCCCAGGATGTCCACATGACATATATGCGACAAATATGGAGAATATCAAGAACAATGCTTTATTATATCTCGAACATAGTTACAACAAGGCTTACATATATTACAAAGCATAGCGGAAACTATTCTACATCTTCTCTTCGGGTCTCCATACTCCACAGGGACGGTTGACTAGGGGTACACTCGCCTAGTACTCTTAGAACTTCTCAAGGAACGCCGCCTTTGTATCATCATCTGGTACCCATCCGGGATTTTTGATTGTTGAATGTAAAGCAAGTGTGAGCGCACCATACTCAACAAGTATAACATGAGGGGATGCAAGGCTCAAAAGGCTTGACTTGTTTTGATTGTGATAAGCATTTTTAGTTGGTAATATTTTATTATTAAACCTATGTTGCTAGGTTATGCTTAAGCTCCCAAGGTGAGAAGTATAATTAACATCAACATTACTCATCACCCAAACCATCCATAGAACCATCTAACTTGAAAATGATCCAGGCCGCTCGTGTCCGTGAGCACGACTGATATATCGGTTTTAAAACACTCTGCAGAGCTTGTACACTTTCACCATGAGTCGTGTTACCCATATGCCCGAGGTGATCAGCCTCTTGACCCACTTCCAAGGTAAGTCGGCAGGGTTCACTATGAAGCCTTTCGAAAGTCCCACTAACAAGTTAGTAGCCGCGAGGTTTCAGTGGCAAGTGTGCATAGGTGTCCTCCACCAAGAGGCACATGTGGTCGCGGCACTGTACACACCAAGGTAGGAAACCAACTATACACCACGAGGCACCCCCCTCTTGCGCCTTTCGGTAACCACTAACAAGTTAGAGAAGTTCAGTTTACTGAGCTAAAGCCAGAGCCATGTAGCTCTCATGGCTGTACGGTAAATCCTGGGTGGCCGCTTTAAGATTCAGTCCTTACGGAGGGCAGACTAGAGCACCCAAAAAGGCCCAATGCTCTATCCCCCTTCTATCCATGTTGCTAAAAAGCATCATTTTATCATTGATTACATAATCCATTAGTCAAGATTAACATTATATTGTTTGGTGATTGCAGACTAAGCAAAACTACCCATATGCATAACCCATGGTAACAAGGGATTTAGGATAACAAAAGTTCTAGGTAAAGTCCTTAGGGGTTTATCATATTAGACACATGCACATGAAGAGGTTATTAAATAGTTATTAGGTAACACGGGAAACTCATGTCACACTTGCCTCAAATAGTGCTTAAACTTGTCTAACTTTCCTTCTGGATCATCCTCACATATCTCCTCTTTTATAGATCACAACAACCAGCACAAGCACCATAAAAGAAACCTAAAAACAATACATCAAGAATTATGAAACAAGACACAAAGGTTTTAAAAGTGTAAGGCTTGCAACTACGAACGTTTGAGCGCATAACAACTAAACGGAACTGGTTTAAAAGGTATGAAAAATTCAAAGGTAGAAGATGGAAGGTATGATAAATGATAGGGATAGAATAAGCATGATGTATGTGGGCTAACTTGAAAGATTTGAGAGCATAAGATTTATAGAAGAATGGTAAATGACGAGATGGTTGTGTACAATGTAGATAGGACAGTATGAAGTAAGCATACAAAGAATTAAGAGATAGATCAAATGACTATGCAAGCTTAACAAAAGAAAAGATATACATGAGAATAGCTATGCAAGAGAGAGATGGTATAGTGAGATACTATCAAGAATATATATTTCTGGTCATAGAACATGAAGATGCAAAAACAACGGTGGTCGTTGGCATAGTTGGAATTTGATAGAAACGATGCAATCATAGGTACATGGTGAAAAGTGAAGATGAACCTATAGCTCATGTTCTACAAAATCCTTTAGGATATGAATATGATAATTTGTATTTGTGAAGAGGACACATGGAACATATTTTTGACAAGCATCTGCAGTAAGGTGAATGCTATATAAAAGGGAAACATGATTATGGCGATTTTTGCACCGATTGAGCATACCAGTGGCGGACAGCAGTAGTTTTGATGACAAGGAACATGGTCTTAGCAGCAGCAAATTGAGATAATTTTTGTGGGCTTGTTGTGGACTGTATAGAGTATGTTGTGGCAAAAGAACATGATGTTTTGACTATCAAATAGCCGGGAACGAGATTGCAAGATGGTTCTGCGTGGCTGTTGGCATGACAGGAGCAGCGACATGGTGATGACTATATTTTGGGCAGTGTGGCTCACATGACCAAGAAAACTTGCAGAGATGTGTGTAAATATTTGATATACACTGTGATCAATGGGCTTGACCACTGGAGTGGCGAATCATCAAGAATACACATGCCAACCGGTCTCAACGCGGCTGCGGGACAGCAGGGACAACAAGCACAAGATGGAAATATATATCTTTTACATTGAATCCTATGGCAACGAAATTTCATACTGGCGTGTGCAAAGATATGAAACATGTTGTGGTTGAAGGACACGGTCACTGGAGCAATAGAACAAAGGAAATGTTCGTGCCAACCAGCAGCAATGCGTCTGCGAGGTTCTCGTGGCAGCAAGCACAGAAACAATTCCAACTCTTTCGCATTGGACTCCATATTCATGGAAATTTATGAGGGCATGTGCAGGTATATGATGGATATTCTAGCCAAAGGATTCATCAAATAACTCAAAGGATGGATGGGGAACAACAAAGAAATTGGGTGCTACACATCATCTAGGACAGCAGAACAGTGGATACAAAAATGATGATATTTCTTTGACCTTTGATGGTTTGGCCATACAAATTTGCAGGGACAAGAGCTACTTTGAGAACTAAATCATGACCAAAGGGCTCAATGACATTAGACTACTACAAATACAAATCCCAATAGGCAACGGTGCTGCTGCCCACGAGGAACAGAGACATGATTATGTGGAAACTTTGCTAGAATTTGATCACACATAGATTACGGCACATGTTCTGCAGCGGGTAACATATAAACACAATGGAGACCATGACAGGGGTCCTCACATTGGGGTTGGCAAAAGATGGAGATGAATTTCTTCATCGATGACGGGGTGGTGATTGGGACTGCGATCAATAGAATAGTGTTAATCCTGCTTCGGAGATAATCTATGCCACATGAGGGATCAAAGAGATGGATGAGAGGGGCTTGCACTGCAGGATGAAAAAGAGAGAGGGGAAGGGAGTGTTCTCACCAAAGTGGTACAGCAGCTATGGCATTGGGCGCTGCTGCCCGAGAGTATCTTGCGCTCTTAACGGCGGACATAGGTTCAGATGGGGCTGCAATGATTCAACCTTGAGGATGGTGTGCAAAAGAGAATCAAGTGAGACATGGGAGAGAGCTAGTAAGGTTGAATCAAAGAAGAGTTCACGACATCACCTTGCTCTGCACAAAAGATGTAGTGGTGGTGGCTTTGTCCATCTGCGTGCTTAAGTTCTAGAATGACGAACGCAGCGGCACAAATCACTATACCACAACACTAATATAGCGTCACATGTGTGTCGTTATAAGTTTAGTAATACCATTAAATAGTTGGTCGGTATAACTGCTCCACGGACTATGTGTCGGTAAATGTACTTTTTTAGACCAAGTATTGGACGCTAAAAATATTTACCAGTAGTGTTGAACCATCAGTCGGCATAAAATGATAAAAAAGACACACCTTCGGTCAGCATAGGGTCATGGCTCGAGCGTGCTCGAAATGAAAAAAGGCGCGTTCTAGAAAAATTTCAAGGCCAAATGTCCATCCTCTTCAAACCCTACCCCTTCACCTTTTGAGTCGTCGCCCACACCAACTCCCCAGCCGCCGCCATCCTCCTCTCAATTTCGCCATCCTCCATGATCTGCGCCAATCCTCGCCACCACTGCTCCAATTCTCCGCCACCCGTTGACTTGACATCAGCTGACCAAATCCCCGTCCACCCACCCAAATTCCCCGCTGCCTCTCCACTGGTTCCCAGCCCTTCATCTTCCCCCAAATCGAGCTCGATTAAATGCGCAGCTCAAAGGAGCTGCCCAAGGAGAAGGAAGAGAAGAGCAGTGCTCGGGAAGAGAAGCGTTCAGCTGCCGTCACCATCGCTGCTACTTTGTTCGAGCTCATCCCGCCGCACGATTGACTGATGGCCACGAGGCACAGGGAGTGGTCCTTCCCCAACTCCCCGCTCACCCCATCCTCTGGCACCAGGTAACCAGCCGCTTGTGCTTTTCTCCCTGCCTTGTAGATCCCCTTGGTCCTGGTCTGATCTGCTGCAGGTGGGGGTGGGATTTGCCGTTGCTGCTGCTACTAACTTGGGGATAGGAGACCTAGATGAGGATGTCATGGATTTATTCTCTCTCAGTTTCAATTTTGATTATTCTACTCTACATCACTATCGGCTACTTTGTTAGATTCTACTGGATCCGGCACCTGTTGGCATGCACAGATTATCCATGGTACTGATATCGACGATCCCCTATTCTATTCCAAGATCTGTGCGAATCTACTGATACTATTGTTTTATTCCTGCTCTGTTCCTTAGTGTCGCCAATATTTTGGACAAGCAAGGGAGTCAATTGAAAAGAAAAACCATAACTTTGTATTTTGGTATTAGGTTTATTAAAACCTGCTGTCTACTGCTCGCAGGATAGAATTTGTAGCACCAGCCGCAGTCTGCTCTTGCTTTTTGGCTTTGTGCTCTGTAACCTGCTTTGCTCAAAATGTTACTAGCAGGATAGCATCACAGAATAGTGGAAAACAACTACAGACATATTACTGTGAACAATTATGGTTGGAACACAGATGTATCTTGATAACATATATGGAAGCCCTTGTACTTATCTTCGCTAACTAAATGAGCTATTAGGTTTGTTTCAGAGAAGCAATCTCTGTCAGTTCTTAAATTAGATGGCTGCAGCATGCTTTGGTTTATTCTGAGGACCATATCTATTTGGAATCGAGTTATTATCAATAAAAAGTCATATGCACTGATAGTCCTACAACTATTTAATACTATTTAAACCGTTGGTGTATAATACTATATCTCTTTCGAATCGAGTTATCAATATAAAGTCAGTGATGGTCCGACAACTATTTAAAGTGTTGGTGTATAAATTGAACTTGAAGTGTTTAACAGAATGATGAATGGAGAACATATCTACACGTGTGTTGTTCTTATAACCTACAAATACGAGGAATCAAGAAGTTGCTCTCATGTGTCAGTCCTCTTAGGTCTTGGCTCTATAAGTTTCAGTTGACATTAATGACACCTATAGCTATTCTCTTATATTTATTAACGACTTGGCTCGAATAATTTTAAAATCCCTACATGTAACTTATTAACCCTGGGTCGTCTCTTGCTTTTTGCTTATATTCATTTTTTACTTAGTAACAACTTGTTGTTTCTATACAGATTCATGAAGCTGGAAGCCTGTAAAGGCATCAAGTAAAGAGCAGGTCACTTCAGGTAATCCAACATTAGCCAATGAGGTGCCGACCAAAGAAACACATCAGGAGATTACTCAGTCCATGTGCAAGCATGGTTTTTATCTAATTAATGAAGGGGGAGAAACACTACCTTCCTGCTTCCTGATAAAGGGGGAGACAAAAGCTTCAAGTTTGCAGATACCCAAGCCTTTTGCAGAGAAGAGAGATTCTAAACTGAACAAGGATTACCATGCAGGCGGATTTGCTAAAAACTGTTAGTGAAATTTTGGTAGTGAGTTTTAGGTGTTAGTGAGCTAAGCTTTTGGATAGAATGGTGGATGTATCACTTTTGGTCATATGATAGGATGTAGAGGTAGAGATGTTGATGGCTTGCTCATGCACAGACTTCATGTTTGCGAGCTTCTAATCTATTTTGTACTTGTATGATGTTGAATCTGACTGGCCATATATTGTGCTAGCCCATATATCAATGAATCAATGTCAATGTTTTATCTTCATATTAATGAATGTCCTTGTGTGTATGGTTAATGTATATTGTATTGAAATTTTGTGCATTAGTAATAGATAATTTGATTTCATTATGTTCTGTTGATTAGTAGCATATATATTGTCTCTATGCAAATGATTCACATTAGTCTATTAGTTGCTATAAGTATTTATAGCCTCAAACTATGTGTCGGTATTTATAGCCATAAGCCATCAAATTGTTGGTCGTTATAGCCTATGTCGGTCGGCATGGGCTATACCGACGCCACTTTCAGCGACTCCAAGTAAGTGTCGGCATAGGTCTATACCGACCGATGGAACGTTGCTAAAACGACCTATACCAACTGACGGTGCGTCGTTATTCTAGGGCTGTGGTGTAGTGAATGGATTGCAGCAGCAGGGCTCTCTGTTGTGATGTGAAGGAGGAAGAGGAAAGAGGAAAGGGGCATCCATGGATGAGGAAGGAGAGGAGGAGAGGTGGTGGCTGCTGTTTTTGTGGAGAAGGGAGAGGGAGAAAGAGGAGATGGTGTGGGCGTCCATGGGGATAGGAATGAGAGGAGTTGAGGTGCTGCTCCTGTGGTGCCTGCGTGAGGAAGTGAGGAGGAGAGAAGGATATATAGCTGGGTTTGTTGCATGGATGCATGCAATTGAAGAGAAATAAAATGGAGCTATCAAAGAGGGATTTGAATAGAGGTGTGCTGCATGGTTTGTGCGTGAGAAAGGAGAGAATGTGGCTGATGGTTGCATGCATGCAATGGAGTAAAGGTTAGGAAAAGAGAGATTTTGTCTGCTGCGTAAGAAAAAGAAGAGAAGGAGGTATGGCTGCTATTAAGTGCATGCATGCAAATGAATAGAGGAGACAATTAGATGGAGAGTTTATGGAGGAGAATTATGTGTGAAAATTCTTGCATGAGAGGCACATAGAAATGCCGAGGTGCTGCTGTGTATGTGCATGAAAAAGAAAGTAGGGATGGTTGTTATTTGGAGTGGATTAAAGAGAGAATGAAGGAAGGCATGCAAATGAGATGGCGCAAGGATTTAAGAGAAGAGAATTACTACTGCTCTAATTTTTGCATGGAGGAAGAGGAGGATGCGCCATAGGGAGACAATATGGTGATTGTTCACATGATGAGGGATAGGAAAATAAAATGTAGCTGGTTGTAATGTCCATGCATGCAATTGAAGGAATGGATTAAAGGAGCAAACATAAGTGAGATGGAGTGAGAGAAATTAATAGTAGCATATATTCTTGCATGAGGAGAGGGATTGGCGTGTGACAACAAAATGAAGTGGCCAGCCATATATAGGGAGAAACTCCTCTATACAATGCTCATTAGTAAAGAGTGAAGAAGGGAAAATTAGAGAAAAGAATTATGATTATTGATGCTGGTCCAAAATAATATTGGAGGAAGAATTATATGTGCTACTAATTTTTCATGAGGGAAAGGATGGGCGTTGAGCAGCAGAGGGTTAAGATGCATGTCTTTTGTTTGCTCAAACATTTGAGAAAAGGTGGAAACCAATGGAGTAAGATGTAAATTAATTGACGGATGGGACCATGTGGTTAAGGGGAGAGATAATGCGATTTTGCTTCTGCATGTGAGGAAGGGAAGGGCGACTAGGAATGAACACCTGCAGCATTTGCACATGAAGGAGAGGTGGAAGGGCTGGATTGGGCTCGCCCCTTGATGTGGAGAATATATCGCTGTGTGGGCTGATCATTAATCCATTAGTGAAAAGAGAAGAAATGTAGGCTATCGTGGTAGGCTATATGAAAATGTGGCTTCAACTCAATTTAAGATCTGTTTGTACGAATAGAGGGGAGAGGAGCAAGATTGGCATGACGAATTAGTTGTCATCAAATTGTCCAAGAGCTTGAGAAAGAAAAGATGTGAGAGAATAAGAGGATGGGTTAGGTTAGTATTTTGGAAACAATAAATTCATTTTTCAAGCATAACCAGTATGCAACTGCATGAATGCAACAAACAACTAAGTTGATTTGCAAAAATTGTAGAAACCCACAATTTTCCACTATCTAGAATATCAACAACTTAACTACAGTTGGGAATCTTTTAGGAAAATGATAAAATCATTTAATGTTTTTTAGTGTTTTCTAAGTCACATTCCAAAGTATAAATTTTGGGGTGTGACAACAGCTTAATTATCCTCAATGCTTATAGGTTGAAATATAAGTGGAAGGTTTTCCTAATCTAGCAAGCATGAGTATTTGGTTGTGGTAGGCATTTAAAACTCTCGTCATAAAGTAACTCATCATGTAGCAATTTAGGATTTTTAAAATAAAATTCTCCAGAACTCTAGCATCTCTAGGAGCAAGATTGATAGCAGCTCAAAACCTTCCCATATCATATCCATCAACTACCTAGACTTGGATCAAGCATTTGCTACCCACAAGTTGTAGGCTCAGAGCAAAATCTTAAGTCTAAACAGTTGTGTCTAAAACTCAGGAGAGTACAAGGTTGAAAACTAGATACTTGCAAGGAATTATGGCAGAGCAACTATTCATCATCTCCATATAAGAGTTTATTCTAGAGGTTCTAACAGATTCCGTAAGATTTGTCCATAGCTAGCAAAATTAATTATGAAAGATAAAATATTTATTGGGTTTCTAAGGTTATTCATCTTTTTATCTTGTCATAACGTACTAGGAATAGATAGATGAGTAAGTAAGAGATACTTAGCTCAGTATACAGGGGTTGCTCTCCCCCAAGCTAGATGTTGACATAGTCTGATGAGGTTGCTGACAGGCAGTGAAGGCATACTGATCCTCCTGGAACGTCATAGGTACTTGCTGTCAGAAACAACACTTGCTTGATGTGGATAGTACTCCGACAGAGGACATGACATCCTTCTGCCTGTTAATTCTTGTTCAACCTTTAAAGCTTGTGAAGCTCAAATAGACAACAAAGCTTATGGAACTGATTAAGCGTTAGTAATAAACCTCTAAGCTTTCGGAGTCTAGAACTTCCTTATACTCATTTATCTTTTAACAAGATCAATATATCTTATGCTTTTTATATTTATGGTATGCAAATAGGGTAATAAATATGCTAAAAATTATTTTTTGTGCCTCCACAGTAGATAAGTATGTGAGCTGTTGCATCACATATTAAATACATGGGGCTTAGCAATTTTCTAGATGCAAAACATATTTATTTTCTTTTCTAATATAGCAATAAGAATAAAGATGCAACAACTAATGCAATTAAGAGAAGTAAATATGCATAAAAGGAAAAGCAGATAAATACCAAGTTACCTCTTCGCATGGTGTTTGGTGATTTTAAATCCTCCGAACAGGACCTTCTTATTTGCTCACTGATCGAGGGGCACATCGGATGGTGCCATAGGTGCTATGTCCTAAGCAGGATTTATTTTTGAATTTACCTAGGGCTTCCATACCTGCCCTGTACGTGATAATGACTTGGAGGAGAGAGTGCCTGGACTCATTATATCTTCTTCTGTTGGTTCCTCCTCCTTAACGGCGTTCCCGTCAGGGTATCGATCTTTGAATCTTGAAACCTCTCCTTCATAGTCAGCTCATCCATCTACAATATTCTTTTTCTTCTGGTGGCAGGTGCGTCACCTTCTTCTTGACCTATTCTTCTTGGGATCTTCCTCAATTATATAATTGTTGTTGAAGTGCAGGCATACCTTCTTTGAGGAGAATTGGAAATGGACCTCCCCTGTTCCAATGTATATGATGGCCTTAGTAGTGTTGAGGAACGGTCTTCCTAAGATGATGGGTGGATCACATTCTTCTCCCATGTCGATGACCAAGAAGTCAGTGGGGACGTAGTGGTCTTCAATCTAGACAGGGATGTTTTTGGCTATCCCATCCATGAGAGAAAGGACTGGTCCACCAACTATAGCTGTGCATAGGTAGGGTCCAAAGGCATACTACCGTATAGGAATTCTTATGTTACCTTGGCTATAATGTTGACGCCTGATCTAGTGTCACAGACAGTGTTGTAGAAGTAGCATCTTTTGATGAAGCATAGAATGGTTGGGACACCTAGATCGTCCTTCTTGATCAGATGTGGAGACTTGAGCAGATGGTCATACTTCATGCGAATTGCAGTGACCATTTGTCTATCTCAGTTTTCTAGGTCTTCTGTTTGCCCTTGTTCTGGGTCTTGGCCTTGTTCTAGGTGTTGCTCTTACCGCCGACTGTCTCCTTCTAGGCAGGGATTGACAATGTCTTGTTCTTGAAAGAAAAGGCTTCCCTGCCGCCCTTGATGTTGAAAGTGATCTTGGCATTACTGGGGTAGATGATAGCTCTGGTAGTGTTCAAGAATGATGGTCCCAGAATGATAGGCAACCTCTCGTCGATACCAGCATTCACCACTATGAAGTCTGCAGGAACGTACGAGTGTTTCTCAAGTTGCAATTCATCTCCAACTCAGCTACCACGTCACTCTCGGATTCAGCAGCCACATCATCAGTGTTTTGATCATAACTTCTTTATGTGACATCGAAACGGGGTGATCTTGGACTAGATGGAAAGGGGACAACGACGCCATCATTTTAGACCTAGTGCCAGCTCCAGAACAGCCGTGGATTAATCTGTGTGACCATGAATTGTACTGCGTCACCTATTTTGGGCCAACGTGGCCATGTATTGAATTCAGGCCTTAAGCCCAAGTTGTGGGCTCCTCCCCCTGGTCGCCTCCAACCCTAGGTCGCCTTTCTTTTATATTCCATGCAGCCACCACTGTTTAGACTTGGGTTTTGTTTAGAGTTTAGTTTTCCAACGAGAAACTGAATCATTCATTGTAACTCTGGTGACAAATCCTTTTACAGTGATCCAGGGCCCCCATTTTTTATTTTCTCCACTGTGTCGATTAGTCCTTTAGAACCAAGTTCTTGAACCCTCTTTGAATATTTGCGTCATTCATATTTGCAATTTCAGATTGCGTGTTTATATTTTCTTGCTTGTGTTCTTTGATTCGCTTGCAGGAACAACTTTCTTGGTGAGGTCAATCAAGTTGTGCTTGGTTGATAACCAATGGAGCAGTGGTGTAACAGTTGTAGGGTTTGAATCATGCTGATTTGAAGCCAGATCGCCAACTTCGAGTTCTTCACAAATTGAATTTACCAATTACCTCTTAGAAGACCGGGCCTGGTCCTCATCAATTGGTATCAGATATCTCAGGTTTACTGCGAGGTATAATCTCGTTTGCCCTAGATTTATATTTGCGCTTGCCCTAGATTCATATTTGTTCATTACCTACAGTCCATAAAAAACCCAAAAAATAGTTCAATTTTCGCTGTCCTATCACCCGTTGTGTCTTGCAATTTGGTTTTAAGATTTGCTTTGTTGAGTTTGTGTCTGTGGTTGAGTCTAGTTGCTGGTTTCAATTGTGTTTGTCATTGTAGTTCAATTGCACCATTGTTGTTTCTTTGTTTTTCCACCGCTATCCCATCCACCATTCCCTAACAATAAGTTGAAGCCACCATATTACTCGACTTGCCTCTGCTAGCCACCTTGTGTGATCTCTCGCTGCCGCGCTAACCCTAGATCATAGTTTACCAGCCGCTGTTATTTTGCCTGCATCGCAACCCTCCATACATCATCAGGCGAATACTTACTGCTGTTAGTCACAGAGACGATTCATCCTGTGATCGGTGTTGGAGTTTAGGGATGCTTTGCCCTAACTGCCGCCGCCGCTGTGTTGTGGTTTCTGAAAAACATAACTTGAGATACCTTCGGTAAAACAGGCACAACTTTTCGCTCGTTTATCAAAAAATCTGAAATTTTTACAGTAACTTCTAGACACTAATTGGACACGACTCAAACCTAGCTATGCCTTGTTTGGTTTCGTCAAAATTGCCAAAAAAAATCAGGATAATAAAGAAAAAAATTGACAAAGTCTTTGCACGCTTTTGAGAGAACTTGCTGAATTTCTGTAGACCACATCTGACCTCAGTTGTAGTTGCCAATTCTTGTGGTTAGATCTTTTGTGATCCTTGTTCAGAGAAAAATATAAAAAAATAGTAAAAAAATAAAAAAATCTTGATTCCTATTAGTGCCTTTTGAGAAAATGCGGGAAAATCAGGATAAAAGAAAAATCTGGCCTATTGCTTGTTCGCTGAGTTCTTTCCATCATACTTTGTTTCAACTTATTGCGCTACGTCTAGACGTGTCTTAGCCAGCAATTGTGATTTGTGCTTTGGATACTTATTGAACTTAACTCTATATTCGAATATTGCTAATCCTTGCTACTTATAATGTGTATGTCCAAAGCTCCACATATACTTCTGCCAGCACAGGTTCATCTTGCAACTGTTTACCCATGCTCAACAATAGATTATTTTGCCAATTTGGTTTTGCTCTTGTTTGGCTTTGGTAAGAACACTTGTAAGACGGTGGTATGCCACTTCTAATTTTGTATTCCACTTTCACCACCACCATCACATGGTTTCTTTTAGTTGATAGGGATAATAGTTTGTTGTTATTTTTTCCTATTTTATAACCATAGCAGGATCTCCAACAGATTTTAATGATTATGTGTCCAAGGGTGAACTTACAACGTTCATCACTAAACAACGCAATCTTATGAATGAGCTGACGCGCAATATGAACAATCTGGTTACCCGCATTGAACAGATTGAGCAACACCCTAAATCTCATCATGGTGATGATGAAGATGCTGATGCAGATGAAGATCTATCTGATTATGAAAATGCGGATACTGACGGTGATGCACGCAACTGTTGCCGCTACAACTTTAATCGTGATGGTATGTGAGGTAATAATGATCCTTTTGCTAAAATTAAACTTAGTCTACCGCCTTTTGCTGGTAATGTTGATTGTTGGCAGTCATTATAGACCAATTATAAACTACCAACTTGATCCAAAAGGAGAAGAAGCAATCATATTATATACACATATGCATTTTATTACTAACAAGTTCCACTTGTACCATAGTGATTATATTTTGCAGGAAATATAGTGCAACAAGTGAAAATGTGCCATACCACAAAGAAAGCGCAAAGTACCAAAAGACATATTCAGAAATGCGCAAACCAAGAAAATAGAGAAAGGCTGGAACAACGCAGAACTGGGCCTGATCGTTACCACGGGAGAGATCTAGGCCCAGAGCCAAACCGACCACGCGAAGGTGGTGGCCAGGGGGACCCACCAAGGGTGCGGGCGCACCCCTGGAGGCGGCAAACCGGGCCCATCTTTCTCAGGTGGTTGCATGCCGCCAAGTATAGGACGGTTTCACCTACTACTAAATTTAGATGCGATGAACCGTCCTAGTTCCACTATAAAAAGAGAGGCACTCCCCCCTTTTTAACACACACATCATTTGGAGTCAATTTACCTCACACCTCTCACTTGTATCTTTAGTCTAGATTAGTAGTAGAGCAAGGCAAGAGCTAGCAAGGAGAGCTTGTCTCCTTGGAAGAAAGGATCTTCTTGGTATAAATAATATTCAATCTTCTAAAATGAGCAAGTTCTATTTATCTTTATATGATTATGCATATGAACTAGAGTATGGTTGTGTTCTTATCATGTTCATAGTATATGAACTAGTTCTTAGTTCTTGTGCTATGTTCTTGGTATGTTCATTATTGTTCATTAGATTTGTATGATTAGAATTAGAATTAGGAATGGGATGATGGTTCACTGTGCTGTGATGGTTGCTCTTAGCCTAGCCTGTCACTCCGAAGGGGTGGGGCCCGCAGGGGTTAGGAGTTGTTTCCAATTACATGAACATTATATTCAGGTATGCGGGAATCAGTGGATGTGCGGGTATCTTTCGGGTAGAGGGGTAGGTGGCAGGGTAGTGACAGCTCTGTCATCCTTTGCATTCCCACACGATCAGGTATTCCAATAGGAGTTTTGTACAGTCTCTATCGGCTGGGTATCCAGCTGCGGGGATCTCCCCTCACCTCAGGCTTAGTTCTAAGTCTATTCATTGCTAATTAGATGATCCGCTAACAGTTCTATGCATAGTTATATGTGACCCATGCCTGCTCAAGTAGATTTATTTCTTTATTCTTTATTTATTATTTCTCTTCTATTTTATCCTTGAGGTTGATCAAATGTGTGTCCACTATCTTGAATATCATGTTTATTACTATTTACTCTATGTCTACCAAGCATTCAATAAGTAATCATGTTTACACCTTGTTTGATCCTTTTGACTTCCTACGGGAATTATAAATTCGACACCCTTGAATACTCACAGGTTGAAATGCTACAATGATAGTTCTGTCCGCTTGCAGTTATATTACTTCTTCATTCATGAACTATCGATTGGCGTACCTAAGTACCGTTACTTAAGATTGTAATCCTTGTACACTTTCAAGCGTAGTGCCACAGCTTTGCATATCGCAAGTAAGGATGGTTAGTAAGGCCAATCCGACATTCCTAATTACTGTTACTAGACTGCACTGCTAAGGCCGGTGCCCTCGAGTTGCCTTGGGTTATCTCTCTGATGTAGCGATAGTTACGGTATGCCAACACCCAACATTTCTGGTGCCATTGCTATGGATGGACCTATGGTCTATTTTTAGTACTGACGCTAAGAAATGCCAACAAGCATTTCTGGCGCCGTTGTCGAGGAACGCAAAAAATCATACTAGCATAAACATTGATTGCATAATAAGCATTGGTAGCCATAGATTAAGCAGGATAACTTTACTGTTTTCTTCCTCTTTTTATTGGAATAAAAATAGGATAGTGTATGAGCGGTTTCAACTTGCCGGCAAACTTCCACAGTGATCCAGAAACACTCCTAAGGAAGAGAAGGGTTCGTACCGTCTCTTCTTCTGCTACGCAACCGACAAGCGAATCAACCATTCTAGCACCAACCGCACCAATCGCTATGGCCAAGACACTCCGTGACTACTCCACTCCTGCTGTTGCCAACGTGCCGACTGGGCCCGCTGTCAATATGGGGAATGGAAGCTTCAAGATCCACACTGGCCTCATCTCTATGGTGCAGGCAAGCCAATTCTGTGGCCTGCCAAGCGAGGATGCCAACGCCCACCTTTAGACATTCCTTGAGCTGTGCGACACCGTCGTCATCAAGGACATCGCGTAGAACAGCATCAGGCTCTGTCTGTTTCCCTTTTCCCTCGCCGAAAAGGTGAAACAATGGTTTTATCAGAACAAGGAAGTTGTTGACACATGGGAAAAGTGCTCCGCGGCATTCCTCGCCAAGTTCTTCCCCATGAGCAGGACCAGCGCTCTAAGGGGGAGGATCTCTAACTTCCAGCAGTCTTCACTTGAGTCCATACCCGAAGCATGGGAGAGGCTCCAGGAGTACATCTGGGCCTATCCTCATCATGGAATGGAAGACTGGCTTGTGCTCCAGAACTTCTACAAAGGCCTCACGGCCTTGTCAAAAGGGCACGTAGATGCCGCAGCTGGAGGTGCATTCCTTTCTCTCACCATTAATGAAGCTACTGCCCTCATCGAGAAGATGGTGGCAAATCAAAGCTGGGGAGAAGGAAGGAAAACACAAAAAGGCTCGCAATCTACGAAGGAGGTAGATGTGCTTGCAGCAAAAATAGACTTGCTGCTGCAAAGGATGGACGGACAAGTTGCAAATCCCAACATGGGCACCATCCAAGCAGTGAACTCACACACATCGTGTGAAGTTTGTGGTGATGATGGCCATTCGGGGAACAATTGCCCTGAAACCCAAGAAGAAGCAGCATATGTCAACAATGGGTTTCGGCCACCACAGCAAGGTAACAACGGGTGGAACAATCAGCACCGCCCGTAGAGTAATTTCTTCAATCAGCCTTCCTTGAAAGATCTGGTCATAGGGCAAGCTAAAATCAATGAGAATCTGACCAAGTTGTCCTACAATGACAAGATCATTGAGAACATCAATGCCAAGGTTGAAACTCTTTGTTCATCTGTCAAAAGTCAGACGAGTTTCAACAAGATGATAGAAACATAGATAGCATAGATAGCTGCATCAATTCCAGTCACTAACACAGAGAGGATCCCAGGGCAACCGGAAACCTCTACTAAGTTCGTCCATGCAGCCACAGAAGAATGAAGGAAGGAAAGTCTTGCCAACGGATGATAAATGTTGAGCCCTTGCCAAAGGCATTCGGTAGTTATCTAAAAAAACTATATATAGTAAAAATAAATTTTGTGCTATTTGTGTCCCATTAAAGATATCTAAAGGGGGCCCACGACATCAAGCAAGCTTGGGGGAGGTGTCCCCACTCAGAATTTTCGGGCTTAGAAGGTGCCGCCGCCAACATGGGGAAGATCCACTAAACCCAGCAAGGAACAAGCAGCCGACACATGGAGGAAAGGAGGAGGAGCCACACGACCACGCCATTGACGAGGCCGATGCACCCTTCGTCGACTTAGAGAGCGAGCGGGAGATGCAGGCATACAACCTCATGAAGGAACATGAGTTCATCCATTCGCCGGCATTCGACCCCGCATTCTTGCACCAAATAGGTATGGATGTTGAGATTTTCGAGCATCTTGGTTGGAGTAGAGTTGCCCCCGTTCATGAGCTTGGGTCACGTCTTTTGGCGATCCAAATTTTGGGCACTCTACAAATTGTCGATTATGGTATCACCTTCCGTTGCTTTGGAAAAGATTTCGGTATTTATTGGAAGGATCTTGCCAACCGTTTGGGTTTCCACGAGCGGTGCTCCATTGACTTAGGTTTCTCCCTCGGGGGTTACCAACGTCATGCTTTTTGGCATTTGATCTCGGGGCAACACGTCGTTGGAAAGTTTTAGGGGCATTCTGCCAACATCCATCACCCCACTCTGAGGCTTCTCCATAAGTGGATCGCTAGTTCGTTCTTTTCAAGAGATGATACGCATCTTACTTACGATATAGAGTTGAAGTTGCTTTATGTTGTGGTCAAAAAGATTAAGGTTGCACCTATTGTTGAGCTTGTTAATCATGGGTTGCATTCCATTAAGACTTCAGCTGCTATCATGTGCACATCTCTTATTACTCGCCTTGCTGCAAGTGTTGATCCCCATGCTGCTAATACCATTATTTACATCACTACTCCTCGCATCATGATTAATGAATCATATCTTTCGCATGCACATATGATTAAACGCGACGAAATAGGTAAAAAGATTTTATATTATTTTCTGGGATATACAAACGAGATCTAGTTATCTAACCCGGATCTCGCTCTGTATAATTCCCCATCACTCACATTCACTCTCATTGAGAGGGAAGGAGGACACAGGAGCTCTGTTTCTCGTAGGAACTCACGGAAGAGGGAACAAGAAGAGCAGGCAGCACAAGCAGCAAGGGCAGCACAGGCAGCATAGCCAGCACCATCCGCACAGCCAGCACAACACACTCCACCACCAGCTATGCCCGTGAGGGGATGGACCCCTGCTATACCTGCACCCGGATTTACCCCTAGGTATGGATATGGTATGGGATACGTTCCTCACCCCTATGAGGCTGGAGGTTCGAGCTGGCAGGCAGGAGGGTTGAGTTCGTAGGCGCACGGAGGCGCAGGCCCAAGCGAGCCAGAGGCATATGGGGCAGGGGATCCAGGCATCACGAGCCAGGACACTCCTCAGATTCCGAGGGAATGCTACCCCCTATTCGCCCTCAGGTCACACTGGACGTCCTCAATACTCGCATGGGAGGACTGGAGCTCCAGAATAGGTAGATCCAAGGTACGCTGAATGCCCACATCTAGACTGCTATCCAATGGCATCAGCAGACCCGACAATGCTTCATCGACCTTGAGGATGCAAGCCGTCGCCGGCACGAGGCACAGATGGCCTACCTGCGATCCATGGGACATTTCCCTAGACCGCAGCAGTGAGCTAGCTTGGGGGAGGACCCCCACAAGAGGTAACATGTATCTTACATTTGTGCACTTAATTTTAGTTCTTAATTTCAGTATTTAAATTTCAGCAATTTTTCATCATCTTTAAAAAAAATCCACTCTCATGTGCGCTATGGTATGTTGGTTTCTCTTCTGTTGAAATGATGAATAGTTGCTCTGTCTATAATTCTCTAGTATCTAAGTTATAATTTAGTGTTCATCAAGATTTTAGTTTGTTGGCTAAAAATGTCTCATTCTGAGAACTTGAAATCTTGTGGGTTGCAAATGCATGATCCTTTTCTAAGTTGTTGCGAGACATGATATGGTATAAATAGATTTTGCTATGACTTTGTTCTAAGAGAAACTTGACATTCGGAGTTTTCTTTTCAAAAATTCAAAACAAAGGGTTCCTCAATGATTATGAAATACCTACCAAGGCCATATGACTTGCTTAGTAGTTTGTACACCTTTAGTCATATGCGGCTTGCGGTGCTTTGAGTTGAGTCAAATCCCAGGTATCCTAGAGTGAGATTATGGTCATGCACCCATGATATGAGATTCACGCACCCACCAAATAAAGCCAACTCTCACACTGAGAAGTTGCGCACAACATGCACCCTTCCATCCACCAAAAATATGCCAACTCTTACCCTGAGAGTTGCGCCTTAGCTTCCACCAAATAGGAATGCCAAACTCTCACCCTGAGGTTTGCGCATCCCCATACACAATTTTACTCCTTACTTCACCATCATGACATCTCTCCATTTTCCTCTTTGAGATCCCTTTGAAATATGTGGGCATCAGTTATCTATGATATATATATATATGTAGGAAAAGCCAAAGGGCATGGACAGGAAAATCAAAATCCCCGTCAGAATATATATATATATATATATGATCTATTTTTTTGGGCCCATATGTTTACATTCTCTCATTCTCTTCCTCAAATAAAGAGAAGTCATGATACAAGGAGTAACCAAAAATATTTAGATAGGACTACCACCAAAAATTCCACACACTTGCACATCTCAATCAAGGTGTATGACTTGTACCTCCTCATGGTCCGGGCTTTGACTTGGCAACACAAGTGTCTGTTGGTGCAAAAGTTGATCTGCAAACACAAAGGGCTAATACCCGATTCAAACGTTAAGGCGTGCCAGCCGATTTGACCTTACAATCGGCAAAGGTGGTAACTCGAACACTTTGGTCCCGACAACAGCGATGCGCCCGGATGTCACGGCCAAGAGGTGCTCACGCGGAACTTGAGAACACGCCGAGTTTGACTCGACGAATTCCTAAGAACTCGTAGTAAAAGGAAAATATGACGAAGTCGTCGAAAAAGTAGATGCTGGAATATGAGTAAAAATTTGTGTTTGATTGATAGATAGATATCTCATTACATTGCCCTAGGGTCTACATTTATACCCTGTGCAAAGAGCTACAACTAGACACGAGTAGGACTCAAAATCCAAATTAAACGGAAATTGTATACAAAACGAATTCTAATAACTAAGGAAAACATTAAACTATTCCCCGTAACCGATTGGGACACCGCCATGAATCAATCGGCAACCTCCGCGCTTTTCTTCAGAATCATCGGCAGATTACCTATCGACAGTCATCGGCAAACACCGGCACTGATCATCGGCACGAGTACATTACCACTTCTGGACTTGGTCATATCCGGTTGTTTCCCATCGGCAACCGCCTTCATCGGCAACTCCCCTGCAGACTGGTCACCACTGCTCCATCTACCGATCTACATCCCATTAACTCTAGATGCGTATCAAAAGATACGTGTCCAAAAACGGTGTCAACACATGCCCCCCAATTTCAGAGTATAAAATCATTAATGCTTCGAAATTCTCTACAGTAACGACGCCTTTCTGTAATTACTTCCCCCAACTTGGTAATCAGCCGCCAAATCTAAACAAACCTTGGCCCGACTCTCCTGCAAATTCCTTGAATTCGTCAACCTCTTGAACCGAATCTCCTCACTTATGCGCTCATCGGCAATATTACTGTTAGAGAGAACTGCCGATGGGCCGACCAGGCGATCTTGCAAAGTAAAATATCTCCAAAATCATGATCGCTTGCTATCAAATCACCTACACAATCCCTTGATTACCGTGCAAATAGTTACTATATCCACCTGAACACCCTCGGATTTCACGGATGCGGCAAAGAGATAAGTTGGATTTGCCCCTGCCCGTTTTGTCCTATAAATACTTCCTTCTCCGGTACTCCTTCTCCATCTTGTCATTCTACAGCCCAAAATCCACTTTCTTGGCGGTGGCATTGCTTGAGAACTTCAAGAACCTCAGCAAGAGCTTCCTCCCCCAATCCTCCAAGTCTTCAATCCTCTTCCTCGTGAAGAAATGGCCATCAACTTCGTCGTTCCTGAGGTCAGTCCACCATTCTTCCTCTTTTTGCACTTTTGCTGTACTCCTATTCATCTGCGATCCCTTTTACTGAGTACCCTTTTTTTTTCCTTTTATTCTTTCTTTCTCAAAACTTTTTAGGATTTGGCCGATAAGATCGTAATTCCTACCGATCAACCTCACTTCCAATGTCTCGGCCCGTTAGGAAATCCAGATCCCATCGATCTAATAAACGCAGAGACAAATAGAATCCCCTTCAGAGCCAAAAACTTTTCCTTAGATCTGTGGAAAGATGCCTTTCGTTCCTGGCCCAGTCCTACCAAGGGATGGAAAGACTGGTTCTTGAGAGTCAGCCATTCAAACAAAGTCCAGTGGGGTGAGCGGAAATTAGATCAGTGCATCAGACTATCTCTTGCCGATATGGAGAGAAACGAGTCACTGCTGATAGCTACTTCGTATTTTTGGTCAGACACGCTCAATGCTTTTGTATTCGGCCATGGCCCTGCTTCACCCACTCTTGCCGATGTACTCATGCTCACCGGCTTAGACATATCCACTGCCGATAACAGTCACCTGTTTGACACTAAGCCCAGTTCTAAAGTAGAAACTCACGCTATCGGTGGTTGGTCTAGATATATTCAGAAGTACTGAAAGACGGGATCTGTCGGGGAGAGGGAGCAGGCAATTTTCCTAAACATGTGGTTGGATAAGTTTGTGTTCTATGGCCGATCAGCAGGACCAACCTCTGTCTATCTATCGGCAACAGAGAAACTGGCCAATGGTGGCCGATTTCCTCTTGGCCGATACTTGCTCGGTGCTGTTTATCACCTCCTTCATCAGGTAGCTAAGAAACTCCTGCTAGGTCAATCCATCGGCAACTTAGGGGGACCTTGGTGGTTTGTCAACATGTGGCTCGGTGTCCATATGCATAAACGCCTTGGATTCGACCTTTTCGCACAACGTTTTCCAAGAGACATAGCCGAAGATCATGAGTTGGATGAGGAAGAATTGGCAACTCGCCCTCCTCTGAACTATGGTGAAGCTGCCATAGTTCTACCTGGTACTGGTGGCAATGAGGATCCGGTCAGCCGATTCTTTCAGACTCTCTATGAAGGTTTGGCCAAAGATCAGTGGGCATGGATGCCTTATGAGGATCCAGAGACCAGGTTCCCACTCACTTTCCACCCCTTTGACAAAGCTCTCAACAAGGACCAAGACCTGATGATGGCAATCATTACTTTGAGAGCCATACCAGTGAACTTCTTCGGTAGCGGGAAAGCCTCCAATCTGACCTATGAGTTTTATAAACCATAACCAGTGGTCTCGAGTGGATTAGAATAGCTCAACTTCCACCAAATGCCGATACGGACGTCGATCTATCGGCTTGGATCCCGGCTCTCTTTATTACCCAGGTATACAAGCAGTGGTGGGCAGTGGCGGAGCTAGAGCAAATATGAGGGGGGTGCGCTTGCTTTGTGGGTGCGTAAGATTTTTCTATGTGGGTGCAAATATGGTGAAAAATTGATCATAATCACTATTTTTTGATATTTTTGTGGGTGCGCCCGCACCCACAACCTTCTATATAGATCCGCCCATGGTGGTGGGAGGAGTGGAAAGAATACCTGTTCTATAGATCGGCCCTCACATACCGCGGTATGATCGACCCCAAGTACAAAATTCCCGAGAACACTGTAAGTTTTCAACCGATGCCTCAATCCTATTACTTTTGCCTTTATCGGCAACTTACTTCCTCTATTTTGTACAGGTCGATGATACACCACCGTCGGTCAGCAGAAGTGGTAGCCGATCGAACTTCTCCCATCGGGCCCGATCTCTTTGATCGGCAACAACGCGCCAAGCTTGGCGGCTTTAATGCACCGGGGTGTGCGCTTCAAGAAAATTACCACCAGGCGAGCGAAGACATCCCCATCGGTAGCCGATACTGCTTTGGCACAAGCTTTCAAGGTAAACTCTTGACTTCTTCAACTTATACCGATTCCATTCCATACTTACACAACTTTTTCAGGACACATCGGCTGCTATGGGAACTTCATCGGTAACTTTCACTGTCTCAACCAAAATTTCATCAATACTCTGTTACCCTTGTACTTATGAAATTTTTATCGTTGTATCAACAAACTGGCAAATCGGCGAAGACCAGAAGTACCAAGACGACTGCCGATGCCCCCCAGTCCAGCCAAGTAAAGAGAAAGGGTCCCAAGAGTACCAAGTCACAAGCAAAGCGTCAGAGGACAGTATCACCTCCTCCCCCTCCTATAGGGTCACCGATTCACGTGGAATCATCTCCTTCTTCACTAGAGGCTCAGACGTAGCAAGCATCATCTCCACCTCAGCCACAATAGGTACCTCAGCCAGAAGAAATATCAGCCGATGTACCTGAGCAGACCGCCGATCCAGTGGGATCAATCATTTCATCGGTAGTCTCCTCCATCCAGACGAGCACTGCACCCCCTCAAGGTAAAGTACTATCTATGAAATCATTGCCAATGAACCTATCCTTCCATCTTATAATTATCCCTGTTAATTTTTCAGCTGACATTGTCCCATCGGCAACTCCGGCCGATCAACCTATAGTACCATCGGCCTCAACTAGCCAGAGGCGAGAAATAGCCTTGAAACAAGTAAGCTACTTGATTATCATTCTTTATTTTACTAACATTTCATCATCAAATAACCCATCTCCTCTTCTTTTTCAGGAACAAGATTCTCCCAACAGCCTGTTCTCCTTTGCCATCGAAATTTCCGAAGATGAAGGCGAGGAAGCAAGCTCTTCTCAAGCAATCGGGATCTCATCAGCAGAAATCAGAGCAAAGCTGGAAGATTTGTTGGCCCTGCTTCATCAGGATACGACCCAATTGGTTGATGACTCCGATCCAGCCAAGGCTCTGTTTAAAGCTCTCAGAGGCCAAATCCCTGCCGATGCCGAGGAGATTCTTTTCAAGGCTGCACACTTGGAGAGTCGACAGCTCTAGTACCAAAAGGCCACTCAGCGCCTTGCCGATAGAGCTACCCATGCCCAGCTTTCAGAGGAGGTAATGAAAGTAAAGCACCTTGCCGATGAAAAACACAAGAGCATCGGCATTCTAAAATCCTCAGGAGATATGCTGAAACAAAAGATCTCCGATCTATCGGCAAAAAGGGAAGCCTTGCTGGCAGAGCTTAAACAAGTAGAAGAGGCCCTGTCCCAAACTCAACAGGAAGAAAGCCAGCTGCCCGAGACAATCAAGATCCTCGAACAAGAGCGAAACGTCCAAGCTCGCAAGGCACTGCAGATGAATAAGAAGCTGAAGCCAGTGGAGGGTTCTGCTGATGAAGATATCAGGGAGATAGAAGAAGCCGATCAAATCCGTCTGCGCGCTATATCGGCCATCCAAGCCCTGCTCAATGTATGAATTCTTCATCGGCGGTGTGCTTTGCTCCCTCTCTATAAATTCCTGATCATTTTGGTCTAGCCGATAGGACTGTTATCGGCATCTTTTGAAACATCATATCCAGTCCTAGATACATTTTAATTCAGCCGATAGAGTGTTATCGGCACTTAAACTTTTATGCATCGACCCATATGCTTGGATAATACTTCTTTAAATATTTTCCATTCAATGCTCTGGGAAATTCAACCCCCTCGAGAGTTTCCAAAATATAGGCATTACCAGGAGTAGATCGATTTGTCCGATAAGGACCTTCCCAATTGGGAGACCACTTGGCAAACTTTGAACTCTTAGTCCCAATCGGTAATATTAATTTCCATACCAAATCTCCATCGGCGAACTCCTTAGCCTTTACCTTTTTATCATACCATTTGGCAACTCTCTTTTTATTTTCTTCTATACTTATCAAAGCCTTTAACTGATGTCTTGCTAACTCATCCAACTCGTCTTTCATCAAAGTAGCATAATCATCGGCAGCCAGTTGGTCTTGAAAAGATAATCGCCTAGATCCGGTTTTAATTTCCCATGGTAGTACGGCATCGTGTCCATATACCAACTGATAAGGTGAAACTTTAGTTGACCCATGACATGTCATCCGATACGACCATAAAGCTTCATTCAACAATGTATGCCACCTCCTAGGATTTTCCTCAATCTTTCGTTTGATGAGTTTAATAATTCCTTTGTTAGACGCTTCGGCCTGCCCATTGGCTTGAGCATAATAAGGAGAAGAATTCAACACTTTAATTCCCATACCGATTGCAAATTCATCAAACTCTCCCGATGTAAACATAGTATCCTGATCGGTAGTAATTGTTTGAGGAATACCAAATCGGTAAATAATATGCTCTCTCACAAAATCAATCATATTGGCCGATGTAACTTTCTTCAAAGGAATAGCTTCAACCCACTTAGTGAAATAATCAGTGGCAACTAAGATGAACTTATGCCCTTTGCTCGATGGTGGGTAAATCTGACCGATCAGATCAATAGCCCATCCCCAGAACGGCCAAGGTTTGATAATGGGATTCATGGCCGATGCGGGTTCCCTTTGAATATTGCCAAATTTCTGACATCCTTGACATCCTTTGAAATACTTAAAACAATCCTCAAGTATGGTCGGCCAATAATAACCATTCCTTCTGATCATCCATTTCATCTTAAAAGCCGACTGATGTGCTCCACACACCCCTTCATGGATTTCTTCCATCAAACTTTTAGCTTCATCGTCACCTAAGCACTTGAGAAGAACTCCATCGATTGTTCGATAATATAGCTCATCTTCGAGGAGCACATTCTTGGTAGCTTGAAACCAGACACGCCTCTCAACCTTCTTAGACGGATCTTTCAAATAATTAACGATCTCCTTTCTCCAATCATCGGCACTAATTGCCGATAACGTATTCAATATGGGTTGATATCCCGAGGCATGCTGAGCTAACCGATTTGCCTCCTCATTATGTAACCGAGGAACATGCTCTAATCAGAAATCCTTGAAGTCCTTCAATAGTCGCATACTCTTTTCATAATAAGTGATCAGGACTTCACTTCGGCATTCATAACTTCCAGCCAATTGATTTATAATCAGCATAGAATCCCCAAAGATTTCAACAGCATCAGCATGAACTTCTTTTAACAATTCCAACCCCTTGATCAAAGCTTGATATTCGGCTTGATTATTCGTCGACGTGGCAACAATCGGCAAAGAGAACTCATACTTCCTTCCCTAAGGGTAAATTAACACTATGCCAATTCCTACCCCCTGGTCACACGTGGATCCATCAAAGAAGAGCGTCCAAGGCACAATTTCCAAGGTCTCCACACCGCGATGTTGAGTCACAAAATCGGCCATAATCTGCCCTTTAACCGCTTTAGCCGATTCGTAACGTAGTTCGAATTCCGACAGTGCCAAAATCCACTTACTGATTCTACCACTCATAATCGGCATAGACAGCATATATCGGACCACATCATTTTTGCATATAACAGTGCATTCGGTCGATAGCAAATAGTGCCTCAACTTAATGCAGGAAAAATACAGGCATAAACATAATTTTTCAATGGCCGAATACCTGGTCTCAGCATCAATCAATCTTCTACTTAAATAGTAAATCACACGCTCCTTCCCTTCAAATTCTTGAACCAAAGCTGAACCGATGACCACCCCATCAGTAGACAAATATAATCTGAAGGGCTTTCCTTGCTGAGGTGGAATCAAGACTGGAGGATTTGTTAAATAATTCTTGATTTCATCCAAGGCCAATTGTTGCTCTTCTCCCCATATAAACTCTTAATCGGCTTTCAATTTAAGCAAAGGACTGAAACCACGAATTTTACCAGACAAATTAGATATAAACCGCCTGATAAAATTTACCTTGCCTATCAAGGACTGGAGTTCAGTTTTGTTGGTAGGGGCAACTATCTTATTGATAGCATCAATAGATCATCTACTAATTTCAATTCCTCTCTGATGCACCATGAAACCAAGAAATTGCCCTGCCGATACACCGAACGCACACTTATTAGGATTCATTTTTAAACCATGTTTCCTTGTGCATTCCAACACCTCTCGCAAATCGGCAAGATGCTTTGTGAAATCTCCAGACTTAACCACCACATCATCAATGTAAATTTCTACCAGCTTGCCGATGAACTTATGAAAGATAAAATTCATAGCTCTTTGATAGGTAGCACTAGCATTTTTCAAGCCAAAGGTCATGACTATCCACTCAAACAGCCCAACATGACCAGGACATCTAAATGCAGTCTTTGGAATATCTTCTTCAGCCATGAATATCTGATTATATCCTGCATTGCCATCCATGAAACTTATGATCCGATGTCCAGCCGCAGCATCAACTAGTAAATCGGTAATTAGCATTGGGTAACCATACATCGACGTAGCCTTGTTAAGATTCCTGAACTCAAAGCTTCCAATTTTTCTTGTAAACTGGAACGACATTGGAAATCCACTCGGCATACCGACACTGCTGAATAAATTTAGCTTCGATAAGTTTGGTTATTTCGGCCTTAATATCAGGAAGAATATTAGGATTACATCGGCGAGCTGGCTGTTGATGTGGCCGAAATCCAGATTTGATAGGCAACCGATGTTCAACAATGGATCGATCTAAACCAGGCATCTCAGTATAATCCCAAGCAAAGCAATCTTTATATTCCCTTAACAAATCAGTTAACTGTTGCTTACACTCAGAATTTAACTTAGCACTAATAAAAGTAGGTCTAGGCTTATCACCATTACCTATATCTACTTCCACTAAATCATCGGCCGATGTAAATCCTTGGCCTAATTTTCCATCATCGGCGAACCTATCCATTAAAACTCATCATCAGAACCGACTGCTTGGATCGGTGGAATTTCATAATCGGCAACCTTAAGAAAATCTTTCTCCCAAATCTCTCTTGAGATGCACCTGGTCCTTTCATAAGTGTCTGCCTCTGCCGATGCAATGACATAAGAAGAATCTCCCGGGACAATCTCAATCTTGTCACCTACCCACTGAACCAAGCATTGGTGCATTGTTGATGGGATGCAACAATTGGCATGGATCCAATCTCTCCCTAGTAGCAGATTATAAGCACCCTTTCCACTGATCACAAAGAAAGTTGTCGGCAAGGTTTTGCTACCGATGGTCAACTCGACGCATATTGCCCCCTTAACTAGAGACACATTTCCTTCAAAGTCCTTTAACATCATATCGGTCTTGGTTAGATCTTGATCTCCTTTCCCAAGCTTCCGATAGACTGCATACGACATAATATTGATGGCAGCCCCACCGTCAACAAGTATCTTGGTCATCGGCTGCCTATCAACTCTTCCTTTGACGAACAGGGCTTTAAGATGCTGCCTTTCATCGTCGGCAGGCTTTTCAAAGATAGCCGTCATCAGATCCAGAGCCAACTGAGCTATCTGGTCGGAAAAATCTAGCTCCTCATCATCACTGGACGGCGCAAGGAACTCCATCGGTAACATAAACACCATGTTAACATCTGCCGATGGCCCTTTTCCCTTAGGATCCGGTTGCTGTTGATCTCCAGACTTGTCAGAGTTCTCTCCCTTGCTCAAATCTTCTCGTCTTTCGCGCTGCAATCTTCTTTTCTGTGTCCTAGTCAGCCCCTCTGGACACCATGGAGGAAGTTGTGGCTGCCTTGCCGATGGACGACGACTTTCCCTTGACTCCATTCGATAGGTATTAGCATCCCTGCAAAATATGAACTCATCGGGAACTCGAGCATTTGCCATCTCTTCAAGCTCCTCTTGGTTCCTAGGAAAGTACCCAACACGGTCACCAAGTCTATCATGCACACTGAGCCTGCCCCCCAGCCGATCATGAACTGAAGTTCTCCCCCTAATCGGCTCATTAAATCATCGATCATCATTCTGATAATGCCAATTAGGTCTATCATACTGATCATAGCCGTTGCATTCAAGGCAATCTCTAACAGTGGGTAGTTTAATGTTTTGCTCCCAGCAATGGATAAAGAACGGGCAATTCCAATGATCTTTATGCCGATTCCACTCCTGTCGGCTTCTTTCTTCTTCCCGACGATAGTCCTCCTGTTGGCGCTGATACCGATCTTCACGTTGCTGCCAAGTCTCCCGATGCCTTCTATGAGTTATCACAATGCTAGATCGGGGAGGCTTTGCTGAACTGGTCCCTTCCTGAACCAGACCCTTGCCTTTAGCGTCATCGGTAGTAATTTGATGTTGAGGACCCACCGATGCACTTCTTTCGGCTGCCTCTGACGTCAAGACCTTGGTTTTTCCCTTAGCATCCAACATATTTGTTGGAAAAGGATGCTGATCGATCTTCATCGCCTTCTGAGCTTTAGAATTATCAAACTTAATTCTCCCAGATTCTATGGCCTGAAAACCTTGCACTCATTTGTGCTGTGAGATGTTGCATTATGCCACTTGCAATATTTCATCTTTTTTAATTCTTCGGCCGATGGAATCACATGATTGGGCGACAACTTGATTTGCCCTTCCTGAAGTAGAAAATCAAATATCCTATCGGCCCTGGTGATGTCAAATGCAAATTTCTCTGGTTCTTTATGCCCAAAAGGGCAAGACATCGGCTTCTTGTTTTTCACCCACTCTGCCAAGCCGATGACTGGTTCCTCATTAGAATCTGAGCTTGCTGCCCCATCGACAAATGATACCTTTTTATTCCATGCTCTCTTGGGTTCAAAAGGTTTAATGTCTTGGTCAGAAATCCTCCGCACCAAATGACTCAGACTCTCGAACTCCTGAGAAGCATACTTGTCTCTGATATGTGGCAACAGTCCCTGAAAAGCAAAATCGGCTAGCTGCCGATCATCTAAAACCAGACTATATCACTTATTCTTAACTTCTCGCAACCTCTGCACAAAGCTTTTAACCGATTCATCATTGCATTGCTTCAGCCTGACTAAATCGGTGATATTCTTTTCATGAACTCCAGAGAAGAAGTATTTGTGGAATTGCTTCTCTAGATTGGCCCAAGTGATTACTGAGTTGGGAGGTAACGAAATAAACCAAGTAAAAGCCGATCCAGACAAAGATGATGAGAACTGATGAACCCTTAACTCATCTCTGTTAGCAGCTTCTCCACATTGGATGATGAACCTATTGACATGCTCCATAGTTGATGTATCATCCTATCCAGAAAACTTAGTGAAATCTGGTACCTTGTACCGATTTGAAAGTGGAATTAAATCATATGTAGGAGGATACGGTGTCCGATAAGAGTAAGTGTTGACTTTGGGTTTTATCCCAAATTGGTCTCTCATTACTTCAGCTATCTTATCGGCCCAATAAGCATCGACATCTTGCCGATGAGACGGTTGTGGATCTGGCACCTGCTGATATGCTTCCCCGTGTCTCTGAGGTGCACGATCTGTATGGAACATCGGGTTAATCATCTGACCCCCAATCTGCTGACCAAGATTCATCGGCTGATTGACCAACCCTTGATTCTGAAACCCAGGTTGGATCTGGCCTTGTTGAAACCCTACCGCCTGATGATTCTACCGAGGCATCTGTGGAACGACTAACTGCCCTGTCCATCCACTGTTAGCATTCATCGGCATAAGCCCTGCCGATGACTGGTAATTGGGCATCATCATTGAATTGACATACCCTGGTTGTGTCATAAACCTCTGCTGCGTCGGCAGTGAATCTGCCGATGCATTAGGCATCTGGAACGTTGGAGCTTGAGAATTCCCAGCGTAAGGTCTTGCAGTAGTAGTCGTAGTGTACTAGGGACTCTGATTCATCGGCAGATTTGGAGGTGCCGATGCCATAGGAGCCTTGCCCATCATATCAGCCATTTGAGACATTCCAGGAGTCTTCAACATCATCTCTGGGGGCATACCATAACCCCACCAGTTGGGAGGAACAGATCCCGACATTGCCGATGCCAATAGATCTGTGGCAAGCTTGATTCGCCCGTCTGATGTCGATGGATCGGTCGTCATCGGTGTAGATTGCGCATTAGTGATCCCTAATGTGCTTGGAGGAGAAGTAGCTTCTGTACCCGCAACGGCTGTAGTAGCCGATGGAGCCGTGACCAACGATGACCCTGGCTGATGATAGGCAGGACCCACATAATTTGGTGGCAATTGTCCTTCCTTGAAAGTTCTAGCCACTGCATTGAAAACCGTATTGGACAGCACACCAGCTTGATTGATCAAGGCACAGTTAATAGAACTGTCAACCATGTCTTGAAGTTTACCAGGATTGGCTTCAAAAGTAATCTGCCGGGGTGCCGGCAATGCTTCCTTTTGGATCACCTCGCCAGTCCTGTTGATATTGAAGGATTTCAAGTATTGCTGCTTGTACTCCTCCATGGCATTTGCCATAGCTTGCTTTTGCTCATCTCTGAGATTGGCTTCCGCTACTGGGATGACGTTCTCCAAGTCAAAATTGGTGTTCGACATGTTGGTCTTGATCTTGAATCTGTCCCACCGGACGTGCCAAAAGATGTGTTGGTGCAAAAGTTGATCTGCAAACACAAAGGGCTAATACCCGATTCAAACGTTAAGGCATGCCAGCCGATTTGACCTTACAATCGGCAAAGGTGGTAACTCGAACACTTTGGTCCCGACAACAACGATGCGCCCGGATGTCACGTCCAAGAGGTGCTCACGCGGAACTTGAGAACACGCCGAGTTTGACTCGATGAATTACTAAGAACTCGTAGTAAAAGGAAAATATGACGAAGTCGTCGAAAAAGTAGATGCTGGAATATGGGTAAAAATTTGTGTTTGATTGATAGATAGATATCTCATTACATTGCCCTAGGGTCTACATTTATACCCTGTCCAAAGAGCTACAACCAGACACGACTAGGACTCAAATTCCAAATTAAACGAAAACTGTATACAAAACGAATTCTAATAACTAAGGAAAACATTAAACTATCCCCCGTAACCGACCGGGACACCGCCATGAATCAATTGGCAACCTCCGCGCTTTTCTTCAGAATCATCGGCAGATTACCTGTCGACAGTCATCGGTAAACACCGGCACTGATCATCGGCACGAGTACATTACCACTTCTGGACTTGGTCAAATCTGGTTGTTTCCCATCGGCAACCACCTTCATCGGCAACTCCCCTGCAGACTGGTCACCACTGCTCCATCTACCGATCTACATCCCATTAACTCCAGATGCGTATCAAAAGATACGTGTCCAAAAACGGTGTCAACAGTGTCGTAAGTACGGCCACCTTTATACCTTCCCAAAGATCCATTCTCAGCCTTAGTGGTAGGTCTTAAAGGCAAACACAAATGCCTTTGGTGAGGATTTCAGACACACTGAGCGATCGAGAGAATCATTCGAGGAACTTATTTATTTTGCAAAAATTTATAAAACATCTGGATTGATGGTCTATCAAGGGATGAATGAATGGTGAGTCTGTTACAACCATTCTATCTTGCAACCATCCAAGAACTTGGGAAAGCTATAAGCCCCAAGAGAAGTCAAGGTAAAGAGTGGATAGCATGCCAATTTATTTAAATTGCGAATGAATGCTTTGTTATAGGTATGATACTCTTGAATTATATTGGCATAGTAGCAACTCCTGATCAACAACCATACTTAATTATTTGCTTGAGACAAGCAAAGGTTAAGCTTCGGGGACTTGTTGGCAGTCATTATAGACCAATTATAAACTGCCAACTTGATCCAAAAGGAGAAGAAGCAATCATATTATATACACACATGCATTTTATTACTAACAAGTTCCACTTGTACCATAGTGATTATATTTTGCAGGAATTATAGTGCAACAAGTGAAAATGTGCCATACCACGAAGAAAGCGCAAAGTACCAAAAGACGTATTCAGAAATACGCAAACCAAGAAAATAGAGAAAGGCCCGAACAACGCAGAACTGGGCCTGATCGTAGCCACGGGAGAGATCCAGGCCTATAGCCAAACCGACCACGCAAAGGCGATGGCCAGGGGGACCCACCTAGGGTGTAGGCGTACCCTGGTGCGGGCGCACCCCTAGAGGCGACAAACCGGGCCCATCTTTCTCAGGCGGTTGCATGCCGCCATGCATAGGACGGTTTCACCTACTACCAAATTTAGATGTGACGAACCGTCCTAGTTCCACTATAAAAAGAGAGGCACTCCCCCCTTTTTAACACACACATCATTTGGAGTCAATTTACCTCACACCTCTCACTTGTATCTTTAGTCTAGATTAGTAGTAGAGCAAGGCATGAGCTAGCAAGGAGAGCTTGTCTCCTTGGAAGAAAGGATCTTGGTATAAATAATATTCAATCTTCTTCCATGAGCAAGTTCTATTTATCTTTATATGATTATGCATATGAACTAGAGTATGGTTGTGTTCTTATCATGTTCATAGTATATGAACTAGTTCTTAGTTCTTGTGCTATGTTCTTGGTATGTTCATCATTGTTCTTCATTGTTCATCAGATTAGTATGATTAGGAATAGAATTAGGAATTGGATGATGGTTCATTGTGCTGTTATGGTTGCTCTTAGCCTAGCCTGTCACTCCGAAGGGTTGGGGCCGCGTGGGTTAGGAGTTGTTTCCAATTACATAAATATTGTGTTCAGGTATGCGGGAATCAGTGGATGTGTGGGTATCTTTCGGGTAGAGGGGTAGGTGGCAGGGTAGTGACAGCTCTGTCATCCTTTGCATTCCCCCACGATCAGGTATTCTGATAGGAGTTCTGTAAAGTCTCTATCGGCTGGGTATCCAGCTGCGGGGATCTCCCCTCATCTCAGGCTTAGTTCTAACTCTTTATTGCTAATTAGATGATCCGCTAACAGTTCTATGCATAGTTATATGTGACCCATGCCTGCTCAAGTAGATTTATTTCTTTATTCTTTATTTATTATTTCTCTTCTATTTTATCCTTGAGGTTGATCCAATATGTGTCCACTATCTTGAATATCATGTTTATTACTGTTTACTCTATGTCTACCAAGCATTCAATAAGTAATCATGTTTACACCATGTTTGATCCCTTTGCCTTCCTACGGGAATTATAAATTCGACACCCTTGAATACTCATGGGTTGAAATGCTACAATGATAGTTCTGTCCGCTTGTAGTTATATTACTTCTTCATTCATGAACTATTGATTGGCGTACCTAAGTACCGTTACTTAAGATTGTAATCCTTGTGCACTTTCAAGCGTAGTGCCACAGCTTTGCATATCGCAAGTAAGGATGGTTAGGAAGGCCAATCCGGCATTCTTAATTATTGTTACCAGACTGCACTGCTAAGGCCAGCGCCCTCGAGTTGCCTTGGGTTATCTCTCTGATGTAGCGATAGTTACGGTATGCCAACACCCGACATTTTTGGTGCCATTGCTAAGGATGGATCTATGGTCTATTTTTAGTAGTGACGCTAAGAAATGCCAACATTGATTCTAAGGCTTATTTAGATTGGGAGCTTGCTATTCAATAAAAATTTGATTCTCATAATATTCCTGCTGAGCATAGAGTTAGACTTGCTACTAGTGAGTTCACTAATTTTGTTTTGTTTTGGTAGAGTGATCTTTGCAATGCTAATAATGTTGCTGCTGTGCCTCAAACATGGAATGCTTTAAAACAACGTATGAAATCTCATTTTATTCCTCCTTATTATCAATGTGATTTATGTTTTAAACTGCAAACTTTAAAACAAGGAGATAAAGGAGTAGAAGCATACTATCAAGAATTGCTTATTGGTTTAGCACGTTGCGGTGTAAATGAAGATGATGCTGATGCCAGTGCTTGCTTCTTTGGTGCTTTAAATCATGATATCCAGAACATCTTGATTACAAAGAATGGCATAAATTTTCCCAATTGTATCATCTTGCTATTAAGGCAGAATGTGAAGTACAGGGACGCAAGCAACACTAGTCTTTCAGGTCTAATAATGGGAGGAATTTACAGCAGCGTTCGGAGCTAGAGAGGCCCAAGATTTCTATTGCACCACGGCTATCTACACCTATATTTTCTTCTGGGGTAAGTAAATTGTCTAATGTACAGTGTTGACGGTCCTTAAGTATCAAATATAATCAACAAATAAACAAAGAAAAGGATCCAAATGCAACCGACACCCAGACTTAGGGTTTTATCTGACAGAATTCCATGAGTTTTGGTGTTTGTCGATTTCTGCTGGGGGTTATCAGGAATTATGGAGGAAAGGCCCACACGTCGGGTTTACATAGAGATATTAATGTGCACCGCAATTATCCAACATCTAGAAGAGTCCAGAAGGCACGAGAATGAGCGGGAGGCCGAGCGGGCCCGGGGACAGGGCGCCCGCCCTCCCCCCTTGGGCGCCCGCCCTGGCCGGAGAGCCAATCAGGCTCCGCCTCGCAGATCATGCTCCACCGACCTAAGGGATTAAGGAAAACCGTGCGATTAAGGTCGGTTTGATCCGACGGTCCATATTCATTTGGAGGGACTATTGTTGGTGCCAAAGCTAATCTGCAAACACAAAGGGCTAATACTCGATTCAAACGTTAAGGCGTGCCAGCCGATTTGACCTTACAATCGACAAAGGTGGTAACTCAAACACTTTGGTCCCGACAACAGCGATGCGCCCGGATGTCACGGCCAAGAGGTGCTCACACGGAACTTGAGAACACGCCGAGCTTGACCCGACGAATTCCTAAGAACTCGTAGTAAAAAGGAAAATATGACGAAGTCGTCGAAAAAGTAGATACTGGAATATGAGTAAAAACTTGTATTTGATTGATTGATAGATGTCTCATTACATTGCCCTAGGGTCTACATTTATACCCTGTTCAAGGAGCTACAACTAGACACGACTAGGACTCAAATTCCACATTAAACGGAAACCGTATACAAAACAAATTCTAATAACTAAGGAAAACATTAAACTACCCCCGTAACTGATTGGGACACCACCACAAATCAATCGGCAACTTCCACGCTTTCCTCCAGTGTCATTGGCAGACTACCTGTTACGGTCATCGGCAAACACTGGCACTGGTCATCGGCACGAATATACCATCACTTCCGGACTTGGTCATATTCGGTTGTCTCCCCATTGGCAACCACCTTCATCGGCAACTTCCCTGCAGACTGATCACCACTGCTCCATCTGCCGATCCACATCCCATTAACTCCAGATACCTATCAAAAGATACGTGTCCCAAAATGGTGTCAACACATGCCCCCCAATTTCGGTGTATAAAATCATTAATGCTCCAAAATTCTCTGCAGTAATAACGCTTCTCCGCAATTATTTCTCCCAATTTGGTAACCAGTCGTCAAATCTAAACAACCTTGGCCCGATTTTCCTGTAGATTCCTCGAATTCCTCAACCTCTCGAACTGAGCCTTCCCACTTATGCGCTCATCGGCAATATTACCGTTAGAGAAAACTGCCGATGGACCGACCAGGCGATCTTGCACAGTGAAATATCTTCAAAATCATGACCGCTTGCTGTCAAATCACCTGCACAATCCCTTGATTATCGTGTGAACAATTTCCATATCCACCTGAACACCCTCGGATTTCACGGATGTGGCAAAGAGATAAGTCAGATTTACCCCTGCCCGTTTTGTCCTATAAATACTTCCTTCTCCGGTACTCCTTCTCCATCTTGTCATTCTACAGCCCGACATCCACTTTCCTGGCGGCGGCATTGCTTGAGAACTCCAAGAACTTCAACAAGAGCCTCCTCCACCAATCCCTCAAGTCTTCAATCCTCTTCCTTGCGAAGAAATGGCCATCAACTTCGTCGTTCCTGAGGTTACTATCCTTCTTCTTTTCGCACTTTTTACTGTACTCCTATTCATCTCTGATTCCTTTTATTGAGTACCCCCCTTTTTTCTTTTTTTTTCTTTCATCCCCAAAACTTTTAGGATTTGGCCAATAAGATTGTAATTCCCACCGATCAACCTCACTTTCAATGTCTCGGCCCGTTAGGAAACCCAGATCCTACTGATTTAATAAACGCAGAGACAAATAGAATCCCCTTCAGAGCTGAAAACTTTTCCTTAGATCTGTGGAAAGATGCTTTTCGTTCCTGGCCCAGTCCTACCAAGGGATGGAAAGACTGGTTCCTGAGAGTCAGCCATTCAAACAAAGTTCAGTGGGGTGAGCGGAAATTAGACCAGTGCATCAGACTTTCTCTTGCCGATATGGAGAGAAACGAGTCACTGCTGAAAGCTGCCTCGTATTTTTGGTCAGACATGCTCAATGCGTTTGTATTTGGCCACGGTCCTGCTTCACCCACTCTTGCCGATGTACTCATGCTCACCGGCCTAGACATATCCACTGCCGATAGCAGTCATCTGTTTGACACTAAGCCCAGTTCTAAAGTAGAAACTCGTGCTATCAGCGGTTGGTCTGGATATGTTCAGAAGTACCGAAAGACAGGATCTGTCGAGGAGAGGGAGCAGGCAATTTTCTTGAACATGTGGTTGGATAAGTTTGTGTTCTGTGGCCGATCGGTAGGACCAACCTCTGTCTATTTATCGGCAGCAGAGAAACTAGCCAATGGTGGCCGATTTCCTCTTGGCCGATACTTGCTTGGTGCTGTTTATCACCTCCTTCACCAGGTAGCTAAGAAACTCTTGCTAGGCCAGTCCATCGGCAATCTAGGGGGACCCTGGTGGTTTATCAACATGTGGCTCAGTATCCATATGCACAAGCGCCTTGGATTTGACCTTTTTGCACAGCGCTTCCCCAGAGATATTGCCAAAGACCATGAGTTGGATGAAGAAGAATTGGCAACTCGTTCCCCTCTGAATTATGGTGAAGCTGCCATAGTTTTACCTGGCACTGGAGGCAATGAAGACCAAGTTAGCCGATTCTTTCAGACTCTTTACGAGGGCCTAGCCAGAGAGCAACGAGCATGGATGCTTTATGAGGATCCAGACACCAGATTTCCTCTGACTTTTCATCCCTTTGATAATGCTCTCAACAAGGATCGTGATCTGATGATGGCAATTATCACTTCAAGAACTATACCAGTGAATTTCTTTGGTAGTGGGAAAGCCTCCAATCTAACTTATGAGTTCTATAACCCATCGGCACTAGCTCGCCAACTAGCCTTTGGACAGCTGCTGATTGCGCTCTGCTACGCCGATGTGGTGAAACCAAGGGAAACCATAACCAGTGGTCTCGAGTGGATCAGAATAGCTCAACTTCCACCAAATGCCGATACAGACGTCGATCTATCGGCTTGGATTCCTGCTCTCTTCATCACCCAGGCATACAAGCAGTGGTGGGAGGAGTGGAAAGAACACCTGTTCTGCAGATCGGCCCTCACGTACCGCGGCATGATCGACCCCAAGTATAAAATTCCTGAGAACACTGTAAGTCTCCAACCGATGCTTCAATCTTCTTATATTACTTTTATTTTTATCGGTAACTTACTTTCTCTCTCTTTAATCAGGTCGACGATATGCCACCGACAGTCAGCAGAAGCGGAAGGCCGATCAAACTCCTTCCATTAGGTCGGATCTCTCTGATCGGTAACAACACACCAAGCTTGGCAGCCTTAATGCGCCGGGGTGTGCGTTTCAAGAAAATTACCACCAAACGAGCGAAGACATCCCCATCGGTAGCTGCTACTGCTTTGGCGCAAGCTTTCAAGGTAAATTCTTGACTTATTCAACTTATACCGATTCCATTCCATACTTACATAATTCTTGCAGGACACATCGGTTGCTAAGGGAACTTCATCGGTAATTTTTACTATTCCAACTAGAATTTCATCAACTCCCTGACATGCTTGTACTTACGAAGCTTTTGTCGTTGTATCAGCGATCTGGCAAATCAGCAAGGACCAAGACAAGTGTCGATGCCCCCCAGTCTAGCCAAGCTAAGAGAAAAGGCCCCAAGAGCACCAAGTCACAGGCAAAACGCAGAAAACAGCGCCACCTTCTTCTCCTCCCCCAGTGTCGCCGATTCATGTAGAATCGTCCCCGTCTTCACCAGAAGTCCAGACTCAGCAAGCACCATCTCCACCCCAACCGCAAGAAGCACCTCGGATAGAAGAGATATTAACCGATGGGCCTGAGCAGACTGCTGATCCAGTGGGTCCAATTATAGCATTGGTGATTTCCTCAATTCAGACAAGCATCACACCCCCTCAAGGTAAAATACTATCCATGAAATTACTGCTGATGGATCTGTTTTCCCACTTTATAATTATCCTTGCTAATTTTTCAGCTGACATTGTCCCATCGGCAACTCCAACCGATCAACCTGTAGTACCATTAGCCTCAACTAGCCAGAGGCGAGAAATAGCCCTGAAACAAGTAAGCTATTTGATTATCATTCTTTATTTTACCAATATTCATCATCAAATAACCTATCTCCTTTTCTTTTTCAGGAACAAGATTCTCCCAACAGCCTATTCTCCTTTGCCATCGAAATCTCCGATGATGAAGGCGAGGAAGCAAGCTCTTCTCAAGCAATCGGTATTTCATCGGCAGAAATCAGAGCAAAGCTGGAAGATTTGCTCGCCCTGCTTCATCAGGATACAGCCCAACTGGTTGATGACTCCGATCTAGCCAAGGCTCTATTTAAAGCTCTTAGAGGCTAGATCCCTGCCGATGCCGAGGAGATCCTCTTCAAGGCTGCACACTTGGAGAGTCGACAGCTTCAGTACCAAAAGGCCACTCAGCGCCTTGCCGATAGAGCCGCTCATGCCCAGCTTTCAGAGGAGGTAATGAAGGTAAAGCACCTTGCCGATGAAAAGCACAAGAGCATCAGCATTCTGAAATCCTCAGGAGATGTGCTAAAACAAAAGATCTCTGACCTATCGGCAAAAAGGGAAGCCCTGTTGGCAGAACTCAAAGAAATAGAAGAAGCTATGTCCCAGGCTCAACAGGAAGAAAGCCAGCTGCCCGAGACGATCAAGATCCTCAAACAAGAGCGAAGCGTCCAAGCTCGCAAGGCACTACAGATGAAGAAGAAACTGAAGCCAGTGGAGGGCTCTGCCGATGAAGACATGAAGGAGATAGAAGAAACCGATGAGATTCGTCTGCACGCCATATCGGCGATCCAAGCTCTGCTAAATGTATGAGCTTTTCATCGGCAACGTGTTTTGCTCTTCCTTCAAAGACTGCTGATTATTTTGGTCTAGCTGATAGGATTGTTATCGGCACCTTTTTAAAACATCATCCTTAGTCTCAGATACATTTCAATCCAGCCGATAGGAGTGTTATCGGCACTTAAACTTTTATGCATCGACCCATATGCTTGGGTAATACTTCTTTAAATATTTTCCATTTAATGCTCTGGGAAATTCAACTCCTTCGAGAGTTTCCAAGATATAGGCATTGCCAAGAGCAGACCGACTTATCCGATAAGGACCTTCCCAATTGGGAGACCACTTGCCAAATTTTGAACTTTTAGTCCCAATCAGTAATATTAGTTTGCATACTAAATCTCCATCGGCAAATTCCTTAGCCTTTACATTTTTATCATACCATCTGGCAACTATCTTTTTGTTCTCTTCTATACTTATCAAAGCCTTCAACCAATGTCCTGCCAAGTCATCTAACTCGTCTTTCATCAAAGTAACATAATCATCGGCAGCCAGCTGATCTTGAAAAGATAGTCGCCTAGATCCGGTCTTAATTTCCCATGGCAGCACTGCATCGTGTCCATATACTAGTTGATAAGGTGAAACTTTAGTTGAGCCATGACATGCCATCCGATATGACCATAAAGCTTCACTCAATAATGTATGCCACCTCCTAGGATTTTCTTCAATCTTCCGTTTGATGAGTTTAATAACTCCTTTGTTAGATGCTTCAGCCTGCCCATTAGCTTAAGCATAATAAGGAGAAGAATTCAATACTTTAATTCCCATACCAATTGCAAATTCATCAAACTCTCCCGACGTGAACATAGTACCCTGATCGGTTGTAATTGTTTGAGGAATACCAAATCGGTAAATAATATGCTCTCTCACAAAATCAATCATATTGGCTGATGTAACTTTCTTCAAAGGAATAGCTTCAACCCACTTAGTGAAATAATCAGTGGCAACTAAAATGAACTTATGCCCTTTGCTCGATGATGGGTAAATCTGGCCGATCAGATCAATAGCCCATCCCCGGAACGACCAGGGTTTAATGATGGGATTCATGGCCGATGCAGGAGCCCTCTGAATATTACCAAACTTCTGACATCCTTGGCACCCTTTGAAATATTTAAAACAATCGTCAAGTATAGTCGGCCAATAATACCCATTTCTTCTGATCATCCATTTCATCTTAAAAGCTGATTGATGTGCTCCACACACCCCTTCATGGATTTCTCCCATCAAACTCTTAGCTTCAGCATCACCTAAACACTTGAGAAGAACCCCATTGATTGTTCGATAATACAGCTCATCCTCGAGGAACACATACTTAGTAGCTTGAAACCGGATACGCCTCTCAACCTTCTTAGATGGATCCTTTAAATAATCAATGATCTCTTTTCTCCAATCATCGGCACTGATTGCTGATAACGTATTCAATACGGGTTGAAACCTCGAGGCATGCTGAGCCAACCGATTAGCTTCCTCGTTATGTAACCGAGGAACATGCTCTAATCGGAATTCTTTGAATTCCCTTAATAATTGTATGCTTTTTTCATAATAAGTTATCCGGACCTCGCTTCAGCATTCATAACTTCCAGCTAATTGATTTATAACCAGCATAGAATCTCCGAAGATCTCAACAGCATCGGCATGAACCTCTCTTAATAATTCCAACCCCTTGATCAATGCTTGATACTCGGCTTGATTATTTGTTGACGTAGCAACAATCGGCAAAGAAAACTCATACTTCCTTCCCTGAGGGGAAATTAACACTATGCCGATTCCTGCCCCCCGGTCACACGTGGATCCATCAAAGAAGAGCGTCCAAGACACAATTTCCAAAGTTTCCACTATACCACGATGTTGAGTCACAAAATCGGTCATAATCTGCCCTTTAACCACTTTAGTCGATTCGTAACGCAAATTGAATTCCGACAGTGCCAAAATCCACTTACCGATTCTACCACTCATAATCGGCATAGACAGCATATATCGGACCACATCATCTTTGCATATAATAGTGCATTCGGCCAATAGCAAATAGTGCCTCAACTTAGTGCAAGAAAAATATAGGCATAAACACAATTTTTCAATGGCTGAATACCTGGTCTTAGCATCAATCAATCTTCTACTTAAATAGTAAATCACACGCTCCTTCCCTTCATATTCTTGAATCAAGGCCGAACCGATGACCATCCCATCGGTAGACAAATATAATCTGAAAGGCTTTCCTTGCTGAGGTGGAATCAAGACCGGAGGATTTGTCAAATAGTTCTTGATTTCATCTAAGGCCAACTGTTGCTCTTCTCCCCATATAAATTCTTGATCGGCTTTTAACTTAAGTAAAGGACTAAAAGCACAAATTTTACCAGACAAATTGGAAATAAATCGCCTGATAAAATTTATTTTGCCGATGAGAGATTGGATCTCAGTCTTGTTGGTGGGAGCAACTATTTTGTTGATAGCATCGATAGATCTTCTGCTAATTTCAATCCCCCTCTGATGCACCATGAAACCAAGAAACTGGCCTACCGATACACCAAATGCACATTTGTTAGGGTTCATCTTTAAACCATGTTTTCTTGTGCATTCCAACACTTTTCGCAGATCGGCAAGATGCTCTGTGAAATCCTCGGATTTAACTACCACATCATCAATGTAAATTTCTACCAGCTTGCCGATGAACTCATGAAAGATAAAATTCATAGCCCTTTGATAGGTAGCACCAGCATTTTTCAAACCAAAGGTCATGACTACCCATTCAAATAGCCCAACATGACCAGGACATCTAAATGCAGTCTTTGGAATATCTTCCTCAGCCATGAATATCTGATTATATCCTGCATTGCCATCCATGAAGCTAATAATTTTTATGTCCAACTACAACATCAACTAGCAAATCGGCAACTCGCATCAGGTAGCCATCCATCGGTGTAGCTTTGTTAAGATTTCTAAAATCAATGCAAACTCGAAGCTTCCCATTTTTCTTGTAAACTGCAACAACATTGGAAATCCACTCGGCATACCAACACTGCTGAATAAATTTAGCTTCGATAAGTTTAGTTATTTCGGCCTTAATATCGGGAAGAATATTAGGATTACATCGGCGAGCTGGCTGCTGATGTGGCTGAAATCCAGACTTGATAGGCAACCGATGTTCAACAATAGATCGGTCTAAACGAAGCATCTCAGTATAATCCCAAGCAAAGCAATCTTTATATTCCTTTAACAAATCGGTTAACTGTTGCTTACACTCAGAATTTAACTTAGCACTAATAAAAGTAGGTCTAGGCTTATCACCATTACCTATGTCTACTTCTACTAAATCATCGACCGATGTAAATCCCTGGCCTAATTTTCCATCATCGGCGAACCTATCCATTAAAACTCATCATCAGAACCGACTGCTTAGATCGGTGGAATTTCATAATCGGCAACCTTGAGAAAATCTTTCTCCCAAATCTCTCCTGAGATGCACCTGGTCCTTTCATAAGTGTCTGCCTCTGCCGATGCAATGACATAAGAAGAATCTCCCGGGACAATCTCAATCTTGCCACCTACCCACGGAACCAAGCATTGGTGCATTGTTGATGGGATGCAACAATTGGCATGGATCCAATCTCTCCCTAGTAGCAAATTATAAGCACCCTTTCCACTTATCACAAAGAAAGTTGTCGGCAAGGTTTTGCTGCCGATGGTCAACTCGACGCATATTGCCCCCTTAACCGGAGACACATTTCCTTCAAAGTCCTTTAACATCATATCGGTCTTGGTTAGATCTTGATCTCCTTTCCCAAGCTTCCGATAGACCGCATATGGCATAATGTTGATAGCAGCCCCACCATCAACCAATATTTTGGTCATCGGCTGTCCATCGACTCTTCCTTTGACGAACAAAGCCTTAAGATGCTGCCTTTCATTGTCGGCAGGTTTTTCAAAGATAGCCGTCATTGGATCTAGAGCCAACTGAGCTATCTGGTCGGAAAAATCCACCTTTTCATCATCACTGGATGGTGCAAGGAACTCCATCGGCAACATAAATACCATGTTAACATCTGCCGATGGTTCTTTCCCTTTAGGATCTGGTTGCTGTTGATCTCCAGACTTGCCAGAGTTTTCTCCCTTGCTCAAATCTTCTCGTCTTTCGTGCTGCAGCCTTCTTTTTTGTGTCCTAGTCAATCCCTATGGAAACCACGGAGGAAGTTGTGGCTGCCTTGCCGATAGGCGACGACTTTCCCTTGACTCCACCCGATAGGTATTAGCGTCCCTGCAAAATATGAACTCATCAGGAACACGAGCATTTGCCATCTCTTCAAGCTCCTCTTGGTTCCTGAGACAGTACCCAACACGATCACCAAGTCTATCATGCACACTGAGCCTGCCCCCCAGCCGATCATGAACTGAAGTTCTCCCCCTAATCGGCTCATTAAATCGCCGATCATCATTCTGATACTGCCGATTAGGTCTATCATAGCGATCATAACCATTGCACTCAGGACAATCTCTAACGGTAGGCAGTTTAATATTCTGCTCCCAGCAATGGATAAAGAACGGGCAGTTCGAGTGATCTTTATGCCGATTCCACTCCTGTCGGCGTTGGTCCTCTTCTCGGCGACGATCCTCTTGTTGACGCCAATACCGATCTTCACGTTGCTGCCAAGTTTCCCGATGCCTTCTATGAGTTATCACAATGCCGGATTGGGGAGGCCTTCCTGAGCTAGTTCCTTCCTGGATCAAACCCTTTACTTTGGCATCGGCAGCAGTAATCTGATGCTGAGGATCCACCGATGCACTTCGCTCAGCTGCTTCAAACGTCAAGACCTTGGTTTTTCCCTTAGCATCCAACATATTTGTTGGGAAAGGATGTTGATCGATCTTCATCGGTTTCTGAGTTTTGGAATTATCGAACTTAATTCTCCCAGACTCTATGGCCGATTGCAGTTGTTGCCTGAAAACCTTGCACTCATTTGTGCTGTGAGATGTTGCGTTGTGCCACTTGCAATATTTCATCTTTTTTAATTCCTCGGCCAATGGAATCACATGATTGGGTGACAACTTGATTTGCCCCTCCTCAAGTAGAAAATCAAATATCCTATCAGCCTTGCTGATGTCAAACGCAAATTTCTCTGGTACCTTATGCCCAAAAGGGCAAGACATCGACATCTTGTTTTTCACCCATTCTGCCAAGCCGATGACTGGTTCCTCATCAGAATCTGAGCTTGCTGCCTCATCGACAAATGATACCTTTTTATTCCATGCTCTTTTAGGTTCAAAAGGTTTAATATCTTGGTCAGAAATCCTCTACACCAAATGACTCAGACTCTCGAACTCTTGAGAAGCATACTTGTCTCTGATATGTGGCAACTGTCCCTGAAAAGCCAAATTAGCTAGCTGCCGATCATCTAGAACCAGACTATAGCACTTATTCTTAACCTCTCGCAGCCTCTGTACAAAGCTTTCAACTGATTCATGATTGCGTTGTTTCAGCCTGACTAAATCGGTAACCTTTTTCTCATGAACTCCAGAAAAGAATTATTTGTGGAATTGCTTCTCTAGATCGGCCCAAGTGATTACTGAGTTGGGAGGTAACGAAATAAACCAAGTAAAAGCCGATCCAGACAAAGATGATGAGAACAGACGAACCCTTAACTCATCTCTATTAGCAGCTTCTCCACATTGGATGATGAACCTATTGACATGCTCCATAGTTGATGTATCATCCTGTCCAGAAAACTTAGTGAAATCTGGTACATTGTACCAATTTGGAAGTGGAATTAAATCATATGCAGGAGGATACGATGTCCGATAAGAGTAAGTTTTGACTTTGGGTTTTATCCCAAATTGGTCTCTCATTACTTCAGCTATCTTATCGGCCCAATAAGCATCGGCATCTTGCCGATGAGGCGGTTGTGGATCTGGCACCTGATGATATGCTTCCCCGTGTCTCTGAGGTGCACGATCTGTATGGAACATCGAGTTAATCATCTGACCCCCAATCTGCTGACCAAGATTCATTGGCTGATTGACCAACCCTTGATTCTGAAACCCAGGTTGGATCTGGCCTTGTTGAAACCCTACCACCTAATGATTCTGCTGAGGCATCTGTGGAACGACTAACTGCCCTGTCCATCCACTGTTAGCATTCATCGGCATAAGCCCTGCCGATGACTGGTAATTGGGCATCATCATTGAATTGACATACCCTGGCTATGTCATAAACCTCTGCTGCGTCGGCAGTGAATCTGCCGATGCATTAGGCATCTGGAACGTTGGAGCTTGAGAATTCCCAGTGTAAGGTCTAGCAGTAGTAGTCGTAGTGTACTGGGGACTCTGATTCATCGGTAGATTTGGAGGTGCCAATGCCATAGGAGCCTTGCCCATCATATCAGCCACTTGAGACATTCCAGGAGTCTTCAACATCATCTCTAGGGGCATACCATAACCCCACCAGTTGGGAGGAACAGATCCCGACATTGCCGATGCCAATAGATCTGTGGCAAGCTTGATTTGCCCGTCTGATGTCGATGGATCGGTCGTCATCGGTGTAGATTGTGCATTAGTGATCCCTAATGTGCTTGGAGGAGAAGTAACTTCTGTACCCGCAATTGCTGTAGTAGCCAATGGAGCCGTGACTAATGATGACCCTGGCTGATGATAGACAGGACCCACATAATTTGGTGGATATTGTCCTTCCTTAAAAGTTCTAGCCACAATATTGAAAACCGTGTTGGACAGCACACCAGCTTGATTGATCAAGGCACAGTTAATAGCGCTGTCAACCATGTCTTGAAGTTTACCAGGATTGGCTTCAAAAGTTATCTGGCGAGGTGCCGGCAATGCTTCCTTTTGGATCACTTCGCCGCTCCTGTTGATACTGAATGATTTCAAGCATTGCTGCTTGTAGTCCTCTATGGCTTTTGCAATAGCTTGCTTCTGCTCATCTCTGAGATTGGCTTCCGTCACTGGGATGACGTTCTCCAAGTCGAAATCGGTGTTCGACATGTTGATCTTGATCTTGAATCGGTCCCACTGGGCGTGCCAAAAGATGTGTTGGTGCAAAAGCTGATCTGCAAACACAAAGGGCTAATACCCAATTCAAACGTTAAGGCGTGCCAGCCGATTTGACCTTACAATCGACAAAGGTGGTAACTCGAACACTTTGGTCCCGACAACAGCGATGCGCCCGGATGTCACGGCCAAGAGGTGCTCATGCGGAACTTGAGAACACGCCGAGCTTGACCCGACGAATTCCTAAGAACTCGTAGTAAAAAGGAAAATATGACGAAGTCGTCGAAAAAGTAGATACTGGAATATGAGTAAAAACTTGTGTTTGATTGATTCATAGATGTCTCATTACATTGCCCTAGGGTCTACATTTATACCCTGTTCAAGGAGCTACAACTAGAAACGACTAGGACTCAAATTCCACATTAAACGGAAACCGTATACAAAACAAATTCTAATAACTAAGGAAAACATTAAACTACCCCCGTAACTGATTGGGACACCACAGCGAATCAATCGGCAACTTCCATGCTTTCCTACAGAGTCATCGGCAGACTACCTGTTACGGTCATCGGCAAACACTGGCACTGGTCATCGGCACGAATATACCATCACTTCCGAACTAGGTTATATTTGGTTGTATCCCCATCGGCAACCACCTTCATCAGCAACTTCCCTGCAGACTGATCATCACTGCTCCATCTGCCGATCCACATCCCATTAACTCCAGATACGTATCAAAAGATACGTGTCCCAAAATGGTGTCAACAACTATATAAGCAGGCCCCCTGGCCCCTGGAGAGGAGGCCCTCAAAAGCCCTAATTCATTCATCCATCTCGGGAGAAGAAGTCTCTGATCAAGCCCTAGAGCCACCACATCAACTAGATCTCTAGTTTAGCATAGCTACATAGGATTAGAACTAGAACGAGTCAATCTTCGATTGGTTTCCGGATCTGTCAAGAGGATTCTTGGTAATTCCTCTACTGTTCTTCATTTGTTCATCATTGTTCTTCAATATTATGAATATGACTTTGTTCTACTTCAATATATTGATTATGACTTTGCTCTACTTGTTTATATTTGCAATTATATCGTTCTTAGTTTATCATAGTTATATGCTTCGCTTAGTTAGATTGGAATTATATACATGTTTAGGATCGCATAGCGTTTATCCATGTATACAGTGGGTAAATGATAAGTATTGTGTAGGCGTGGTGCCTATACTGTATTTATCTGCGATTGTACCCTATATGCCGGATCGTGGGGTAGTTCGTGGTGGTGACAGCTCCATTGATTCTTATATAGTCCCCCTCTCGTGTATAGGGAAGGCAGAGCAACATTATTACATGGGAGTGATTGCTATGTTTATCATCTTCCTTGATAATATCACTATGCATTGGCGTAGTCCTGTCTCGCAATGATTGCCAAGTATAATTGCACTAACTATGATATGCTAGACTTTATAGTTAAGAATAACTTAAGAAATATTCTTGTAGTTCATCCTAATTCCATGCTAATGACTTGCTAGAATATCTGTTGAGGTGCTCATCATTATTATATGTGGCTAGTTATGCTGATCAGATTAATTATCTTTGTCACCATTCATACTTTATCTATATTTTATGTGACATTTATCCTTGTATGAAAGAGATAGATAAATGCTCTCTATTACACTTGCAATGATAGATACTCAATTCCATATTTCATTCCATAATCAACATTGATGATTAGCAATCCCTTCCTATTGGTAAAAATATAAATAACGATACCTAGAATACTTCCCGGTTAAAATGCTACATCGGTATTAATCTGTGCGCTTGCAGATCTCATTTATTATTCATTCAGAAGAGCAATTGCATATTTCAATACCGCGTCTCTCATGTCATGCTGGGGATGACAACTTGGCTTAAGTGGCATGAGGGATAGGTTCGGCATTTTTGGCGCCGTTATCAGAACTAGAAAACTAAGTCTACTTTTGGTAATGACGTTAAGAATGCCCAACAAGCATTTTTGGCGCCGTTGCCGGGGAAGGTTGATTACTAATAAGGAATGAATACGGAATTTCGAGTCATCATGCGCATCACTAATATGATCGAGATTATCAATTCTCTCATACAGTTTTACCCCTGTATTTTTCTATTTTGATTATTTTATGCAGGGTAATGTATGAATAGAAGACATGTTTTAGGAAATTTTGTTGACGATCTCGAAGCATTATTCAGAAAAACAAGAGCCAAGCTCAAGAAGACATCATCAACACTTCACCACAAAGCTTCGTCCAATCCAGAAGATCGCCAAAGTTTCATCCGGAACTTGTCTTCAGAGTTCGAAGTCATGGCAAGCAAGTCGATCCGCGAGTTCTCAGCTCCCACTACGGACAACATCCGCACTGGACCTACTGTGGAGATCAACTACAACTTTGAGCACAAGCCTAGGCTCATCAACATGGTGCAAGCCAACCAGTTCTGCGGAAAGGCGCACAAAGTTGCTAGTGCTCATCTCCAACACTTCCTGGAGATTTGCAGCACATTCACCATGTCAGGAGTCCCCAGAGATGCTATACTGCTTCGCCTCTTCCCATTCTCACTGTTGGGGAGACGAAGCAGTGGTTCTACGCTACAAAGGAGAAGAATACTACGTGGGCACTCTGCTCCACGAACTTTCTGGCTAAGTTCTTTCCCATGGGCAAGACCAACCGTGGGAAAATTACAAGTTTTCAGCAACAACATGATGAATCCGTTCCAGAAGCATGGGAGCGCTTCCAAGACTACATCCTAGAATGTCCCCATCATGGAATGAAGAGCTGGCTACTGATGCAGACGTTTTATCATGGGCTCGGCAATAGTGCCCGTGAGACCATGGATGCTGCAGCTGGAGGAGCATACCTGTCACTCACCATACCACAAGCCACATCTCTTGTGAGAAGATGGCGTCCAACCAAGGTTGGAATGAAGAAAGGACCCAGACACGCAAGAGAGGTGGAGGTATGCACCAACTCAAGGAGGTAGACATGCTGTCTGCCAAGCTAGACCTGCTCATGAAAAAGCTCGATGATAGAGCTGGAGATAAGAAAGAAGTCATGCACATCTATGACTCACATAACTGTTGACACTAGCTAACACCACTTAGATACTAGGTTGTCATCCCCAGCATGGTGCCAGAGTGTACAAAGGTATTTATAAATGTAAATAGAAAATAATCTATTCTATCCGCAAGCGCACAGATAAAACACCTCATTGTAGCATTTCACCAGGACAAGTATTCCAGGTATCGTTATTTATAATTTTGCTTAAGAGAACAAAAGGGATGAAATTAAAATAAGGACAAAATCTATCAAGGCATAGACTAGAGATAAACTTGCAAGAACATGATTACTAATGAGAAACTCGTCACACAGTCACTTACTTTAGCAGGGGGTAAATCATAAAGATAATGATAATGAATTATAAGTTCAAGGGTAAATAACACAACGATTAGAAAATAGACTACTCCTCATATATGTAGGTGATGTCGGATTAGCTAGAGAATGGATTCTAAGTTATCTACTATCTACTAAGTCAAAATCTACTCTAGTTATCTACAAGATCAAATATAGCATAAAAGACTCTTCATTCATGTATAAGGAACATTGCTAAAGTAAATCAGAACATCGCAAGACTTACTCCACAATACAAGTTCTGCCTGTCCTATCAACGGAGGGTGGACTATATAAGAATCAACGAAGTTGTCACTATCGCGAACTACCACACGACCCGACCAATAGGATACATTTGCAGGTAAATAACATCTAAGCACCACGTCCACATGTGATCTACCACTTAACTCCCTCACATCGAAAGCTAAGCGCTTTGCAAACTTATACATAAACTCATTATCAATCATAACTATATCAAATATAGAACTAGAGCAAACTAAGATCATAATAAATAGAGACATAATGTAATTAGAACAAAGTATTAGAGAAAGATATGAATAATACCAATCTTTATTACCGAAGATCCGAATCCAGAGCGTAGTGCTCTACTTCTCTAATTGCTATCTAATCAAACCTCTAAACTTGAAGGCTTAGGGAGTAGCTAATTCTAATTCTCTGTGGGAGAGAAGCTCTAAACCCTAACTTTGATGGCTACCTCTGATAATGATTTCTTCTCTTCTTCTCTCTCCTCCAGGGGTGGAGAGGCCTTGGTTATATAGTCCTTTCAAGTGAATTTGGGCCGTTGGATCAAACCGACATTGATTGTATGGTTTAGATTCATCCTTTAGGTTGGTGGAGCTTAGTCCCGAAAGAGAGTCCTGATTGGACTCTAACCCTGGGCAAGCGCCCAAGGGGGGTGGGCGGGTGCCCTGCCCCCGAGCCCGATCGTCTTCTCGTTCGTTCCCGTGGCTTCTGGACTCTTCTAGATTGAGGAAAATTGTGCGGCACGTAATTATCTCGTTGTAAACAAGACATGTGGGCCTTCTCTCCATATTCTCTGATAACCCCCTGCAGAAATAGATAAACACCAAAGCTCATGGAATTCTATCAGATAAAACCCTAATTCTAGATGTTTGGTGCATATTGATCCTTTTCATGTTTAGTTGATGGTTAAATTTAGTACTTAAGGACCGTCAACAAACTCCCCCAAGCTTACCCTTTGCTCATCCCTGAGCAAACAGCTAAACTCAGATGGATCAGGAGTTGGTTCGATGTTTTCTTTCCTGACAGGCACACATGCTTTCACATAAAATTCTTCTAGATTAGAGTGAAGTGTCATGAAGCTTAGTACCTGCACTTAAGTCTTAAGTAATCGAAAGACAAAATAATTAAGTCAAGCACTATTCCTCCTGTCTATACTTCACCTTTGTTCCAGAGTTTTTCATAAGTTTTCAAAATAAAACTCAGAGTTTCCAGCAATGATTCTCTCAAGTCTCTCTATATGTGGTATTTGTGGATCTTTACCAAAATGTCACTTACCTATAGCTAATGGAATATTTAAGTGGAGCTCGTAGGAGTGAAAAACAGCTCATACATATGTTGTCTAATCGAGCCATGGATCCAAAAGAACTCAGCATATAATTAAGATGTGCATGTGTGGTGGAGTAAATGATAGTGATGGTAAAAATGTATAAGTGATAATAAAACTTACTTCTCATTGCTCCTCATATTACTATTTCTCCTCTTCTTTGATCTTTGCTTTGGGAGAACATGGGCTATCTTTTTCTCTTTTTTTTTCAAGTGGGTAGTAGACACCCCTAATTCTACTATCTGACACTTGCCCATTTTTTCCACTCAGGTGGGCATCTTTGTACCCCTAATTCTACTCCAGACACTTGTCCATTTTTACCTCTCGTCTCACTCTTTTTTTTCTTTTTCCGAGGTTCCGGGCACTTGCCCCTTTTTATTTCCTCGCATATTTTTGCATAACCCATGCCTCTTCTACATTGAATCTTTTAGAGAGAGAATAACAATACTTGGAACAGTGAGTGATAATATTTTTAGCAATTTTTAATAAGTGGTGGTGGATGGCGTAGTAGATGTGTGCAAGTGAATGTCTTAATTTAACCACATGAAAAGCTCCTAAGGGTCTACACAACTCGATCAAACTCAATGTGAATATATGTAGCTAAAGATGTTATAGCAAGTATGGCTGTGGTAGGAATTTTGTAATGCTAGGAACTCATCATGTGATTTGCAAGTTTTCAAAATAAATCTCCAGAACTTAGTGTAGTAGGAACAAGATAAACAGTAGCTCAAACTTTATATCATGCCTTTCTCTTACCTAGACTTTAGTTTTATGCTTCCCAAAGATAGTAATTTCAGTTTTAATAATTCCTGGAAGAACTCTAATATAAAAGCTAGGTACTTGAAAGTAAGCAAACAGAGCAACTATTCATCATTTCCATCATGCATCTTTTTGGTCTTTTTATTTTTCTAGAGATTAACACTTAGCAGATAAATAGAGCACACTTATCTACACACTCTTTTTTATTCTGTTTTCATGTTTATAGAATGTAGTGAATTAAAGCAAGAAAATATTTATTGGGTTTTCTTAGTTTTTCTCTTTAAGATAAATAAAACACTAAAATAGAAAAGAATAAATAAGAAGAGCAAATAAAAACTTACTTGATAAATTTGGGAGGAACTCCCCCAAGCTGGATGTTGATGTCGGTCTTACCCGATGTTCCAGAACCACATCATGGTTGTGATGTTGTCGTTCATTGTTGTTGTATCTTGTCTCAGCTCTTGTACTGCAGTGGCGTGGTCCTAGTTCCATTTTTGTTGCTCTTCCAGGAGTCGTCCATGTTCTGCTTGCGTGTTCTGGATGTCGAGGAGGGTGTTGTCGGTACAGGTGAAGAAAGCGCCGGCCTCTTGGTAGTAGTCGTTCGTGAAAGCGTAGGAGGCGTCGGAGTATCGTCCTGCATCGAATTGGGGCTGAGGTCTGGATCCTGAAGCTCCATATGGATCAGTGGAGTACCTGCCCGTATGAAAAGGCAGGTTTGTCCACTGGTGATCTTGGCTCTTCGGCCATGTCTCCTGTGTTGGCTCTTGTGGTTGCGCATGTCGAACCCACGGGTCTCAAAGGACTCGGGGGTTGTAGTCGCTATAATGCAGGTGCGCTGCTTCTTCTAGCCCGGGATCAGCTCCATACCAGGTGCGTTCTTGACGGGTGGTCATCCTTTCAGATGCCACTCGCTGTGGAGCTCTCTGATTCACCGGTGTTGCTGCAATCTCAATCAAAAAATGTTGAACAACATAGAGGGCAAGGTTCGGGTTAGGTAACCGAATCTTGCCTTTATCATCATATAGCATATACATTATGTTCCCCTCTTTTTTTAACATCCGAGCTTGTCTAAATGTGTCATAGCCATGATAAATTCTTAACTCATCTATGAATTCCAATGACGAGTTTTCTAGCAAGTGAAGATTAGAGGCTAGACGAGTGATAAGTGAAGAACATCCTACTGGTCCCTGAAGACTAGGTATACTAAGAGAATGAGAAACTAAAAGTGTAACAGGTGAAGTGGGTACTTTATTAATAGCAGCATATAAAAGTTGCAAATCTCCTACTCTTACTTTCCTAATATCATCACGATAGAAAAGATTGTACCCAAGCCAGTTGTGGAACATCCTAAGATAGGTGTTCCATGTCACTGGTTCGGGCTTGACTATAAAAATTATCTCTAGTTATTTCTCTCCAAAACTGGTGTCTCTCAAAATTGGGTAGGTCGGAGTCAATGTTTAGGATGCATCTTGAAGAGAAACCAAGATGGTCGCTCAGTTCTCTCCAAGACAACATAATCTCCTGTTTGAACATCCGAAAAACAGTTCCCCCTCATAATATTGTAAAGTGCATAGAAATTCGAGGGTGAGAAGACGAGAACCCAGCTCAGTTATATTCCAAAAATTTGTCCAACCTATCATCTAGAAAATTAAGTCGAATTCAGTGTCCATACCTGTTTCTTGTAGTAAGATTGGATCAAGAGTAGGGGTGTGAATGAAATCTTTGTTCTTCAGTTGCTGGTATACTTCCTTCTCTCTTCGGGTCTTTAGTCCAAGGTCTCCTATCCTGAGAAGGACCTTGACTTGCTGATTATATGAAGATGACGGAGCTTGTGTGGGTGTTGGGTCGACGCTCATCTCTGATGGGTGTGAGGAGTGTCGGGATGAACTCCTTGTACCAATGTTCTTGAGAGCCTTCCCTGCGTTCTTCACCTTCTTGAACATCCTGTAAACAAAAGTTGGCAAAAACACAACTAGTGGAAAATGTAAGAGAAAATGTTAGTGGTCAGCTGTCCGGAATGTCAGTAGTCCAGGGGTTAGTCGTTCAAGACAAGTTTCTATTTTGGCAGAACCTCCCCCTTAAACAACTTTTACTTCCGCTTTGGACAGCGGGATCACTACTTACTAGGTGAAACTCACTCTCACACTCAAAAACTACCAACTTCTTTCCCACTCTTCTCTTCCTCTCTACTCTCTTCTTACTTCACTACAAGAGCTCCTTCTCTAGAAACTGAAACTTGCGTGGTTTTCTGGAATGCTTGTGTGAAGAAGATGGAGGTAGAAGGTGGCTATTTATAGGAGGAAGAGGGGGTAGGGCGGGCGCCCTTGGTAGGTGGGCGGGCGCCCACTTTTGGTGTCCATTCTGGCTGCCCTTTCTCCACTCCTTTCTTTGCTTAACTCTCACGCAAAATAATGGATCATTAGTGGTGGTTGGCCGGTGGAAAAGTGCTGGTTAGTGGAGATATGTTGGTGGATCAAATAATGTGATGGGATGTATCTGAGGTGTGGTGTATGACATGTGGGACCCAAGGAGTGTGGGTCATACTTCTAGAAGGTTACTATAATTAAATATAATGCAGGAAAATCTAAAACTTATTGAAACTTATTTCAAATGATAATGGAAAATTATTTTTGTGCCTCCACAATAATTAATAAATATGGGTTGTTAAACACCATGAATATTATTTATATGGGGCTTTTTATTATTATAATAATGCTATGAATAAATATGACTAATGCAAGAATTAAATATGAGAGAATTACTAATGTGGATAAAGACCGATTTACCTCCCGGTGAGGGTTTGGGATTTTTAGGTCCCCCAAGCTGGACCTCCAAATCTTTTAATCTTCTGAATTACTTTCCTCCGGAGATGATGTCTCCAGTGGTTCTTCATGAACTTCCTTCACTATAGAGTCTCTCTCTGGTCTGGGTTTGAATGTGAAGTGTTCTTCCTTTCCGTTTATGTTGAACTTGATTTCTCCTTTCCCGACATCAATGTGGGCATTGGCAGTGCTCAGAAATGGCCTTCCAAGGATGATGGACACTTTTGAGTCAGGACTCATGTCCAGTACTACGAATTCTACTGGCACAAGGAAATCTCTGATCTTGACTGGAATGTTCTCGGCGATACCCAACGGATGTCGAACCGATTGATCCGCTAGTTGTAGGCACATTGATGTTGGTTCTAGGGTCGCATGCTCAAGCTTTTTGTAGACTGATGCTAGCATCACACTGACACTTGCTCCGAGATCACAAAGTGCATTGTTGAAGTGTTGGTTTCCGATTGAGCAATCAATAGTGGGGCATCCTGGATCTTCCTTCTTCTTTGGTGGTTTATTGAAGATGGCCGCACTACATTCTTCTGTCAGCTTGATAACCTCAGTGGTGGGTAGTGGTCTCTTCTTGTTAAGAATATCTCTGATGTACTTTGCATATGTAGGTACCTATATGGCATCAAGCAGAGGTATGTTGACATATAATTTCTGAATGACCTCTACAAACTTACCAAACTGCTCATCCGACTGTAGTCCTCTATTTCTTCTGGGAAATGGCAAATAGTTGGTGTCGTAAAAATCTTTCCTCATTTCTCCAGTTCCTGGTGGTAGCAGATCTTCTGCTTCAACTGGGCTTTCTTCTTCTATCTCTACTGGTTGCACTAGTGCTGATGTTCTTTGTTTTTTCTTTTGGGTATGGGGGTTCCCTGGTGGCTTTACCTCCTCTAGTAGTTATGTTCTTTACCTGCTCAATGTTAGTAGCAACAGGCAGTGCAGCAGCTAACTTTATTAATTTAAGCTCTACCCTCTTATTAAGAGTGTTTTGTTCATCAAAGGCAGTTAATAGAAAATCCATTTTATTGTGTATATCTTTTAGGGATGATTCATTTGTATCTAGCCTTTGTTTAACTTCATCATTAATTTTTGTTTGTTGAGCAATTATCTCTTTTAATGAAAGTTGCTTGAAAGTATTACCTGAATTCATACCATTGCTATTGGGTTGACTCGAAGTTGGTTGATATTTGTATGCTGTCTCGATGGCCCTTTGATCTTCTTTGAACTTGGCCCTCTGGTCAATCGAATGGAGCAAATTTTCCATCTTAGTTGATAATGCATTTACTTCTTATGGTATTTCTTCAGTTTGATGACATTGTTGAGCTTCATCTTGGAACCAGCTTTGGTTTTCTGCTATCTTATCCAAAAGTATCTCTGCTTTTCCAGTTGTAAGCTCCAAGAATGATCCTTTAGCAGATGCATCTAGGCACTCACGAGCCTTCTGAGTTAATCCATGGTAGAAGGTCTGCATAAGTAACCATGTGGCCATTCCATGGTGAGGACAATCTGATATATATCCTTGAAAACGCTCCCATGCTTCTGAAATGGCTTCTGTCTTCTGCTGTTGGAAACTGACAATATTTCCTCTTAAGGCAGTTGTTTTGCCTATAGGGAAAAACTTTGATAGAAAGACATCTGACAAGTTCGTCCAGTTGTTGATGTTATCTTGATGAGTGTAGAACCACTTCCTCGCTTTCCCTTCTAGTGAGAATGGAAAGAGGCGAAGCAGTATGACATCTTTGTCAACTCAATTGATGTGGATTGTGCTTCCAATCTCTAAGAAATTCTGCAAGTGTGCACTAGCATCTTCATGTGCCTTTCCACTGAATTGTGTAGCTTGTACCAAATTGATGAGGCTTGACTTGAGCTCGAACTCGGGTACTCCTTCTACTGCAAATCTTGGACCAGTTGGAATGTTCTCAAGGCTTGGAGCAGATAATTTTTGCAAGGTCTTTTGTGCCATAGCTTCAGCAATTGGTAGCTAGCTTCTTTTTCTCTTGATTGCTTTGGTTCTGATGATGAAGAGTTGAATGTACCCAACGTCAATCCTGATATACCCTGTATAAAAATATAAACATAGAAAAACAATAGGGTGAACCTGCAAAAGCAGAGGTGCCTTGTTATGATTTCTCACTTAGTAGATGATTTATGCAATTATTTCTCTATAGTCTAATCTAATATTTTATGTGAAGAACCATGACTGATTTCCTAACTTTCCTTACCGTTCCTATGTGTTACCCGTTTGGTTCCCCAGCAACGGCACCAGAAATGCTTGTTGACACTAGCTAACACCACTTAGATACTAGGTTGTCATCCCCAGCATGGTGCCAGAGGGTACAAAGGTATTTATAAATGTAAAGGCTCTTTAGAAAATAGTCTATTCTATCCGCAAGCACACAGATAAAACACCTCATTGTAGCATTTCACCAGGATAAGTATTCCAGGTATCGTTATTTATAATTTTGCTTAAGAGAACAAAAGGGATGAAATTAAAATAAGGACAAAATCTATCAAGGCATAAACTAGAGATAAACTTGCAAGAACATGATTACTAATGAGAAACTCGTCACACAGTCACTTACTTTAGCAGGGGGTAAACTATAAAGATAATGATAATGAATTATAAGTTCAAGGGTATATAACACAGCGATTAGAAAATAGACTACTCCTTATATATGTAGGTGACATCGGATTAGCTAGAGAATGGATTCTAAGTTATCTATTATCTACTAACTCATAATCTACTCTAGTTATCTACAAGATCATATATAGCATAAAAGACTCTTCATTCATGTATAAGGAACATTGCTAAAGTAAATCAGAACATCGCAAGACTTACTCCGCAATACAAGTTCTGCCTGTCCTATCAACGGAGGGTGGACTATATAAGAATCAACGAAGCTGTCACCATCGCGAACTACCACACGACCCGGCCAATAGGATACATTTGCAGGTAAATAACATCTAAGCACCACGTCCACATGTGATCTACCACTTAACTCCCTCGCGTCGAAAGCTAAGCGCTTTGCAAACTTATACATAAACTCATTATCAATCATAACTATATCAAATATAGAACTAGAGCAAACTAAGATCAGAATAAATAGAGACATAATGTAATTAGAACAAAGTATTAGAGAAAGATATGAATAATACCAATCTTTATTACCGAAGATCCGAATCCAGAGCGTAGTGCTCTACTTCTCTAATTGCTATCTAATCAAACCTCTAAACTTGAAGGCTTAGGGAGTAGCTAATTCTAATTCTCTGTGGGAGAGAAGCTCTAAACCCCAACTTTGATGGCTACCTCTGATAATGATTTCTTCTCTTCTCCTCTCTCCTCCAGGGGTGGAGAGGCCTTGGTCCTTTCAAGTGAATTTGGGCCGTTGGATCAAACCGACATTGATTGTATGGTTTAGATTCATCCTTTAGGTCAGTGGAGCTTAGTCCCGAAAGAGAGTCCTGATTGGACTCTAACCCTGGGCTGGCGCCCAAGGGGGGTGGGCGGGCGCCCTGCCACCGAGCCCGATCATCTTCTCGTTCGTTCCCGTGGCTTCTGGACTCTTCTAGATTGAGGAAAATTGCGCGGCACGTAATTATCTCGTTGTAAACATGACATGTGGGCCTTCTCTCCATATTCTCTGATAACCTCCTGAAGAAATAGATAAACACCAAAGCTCGTGGAATTCTGTCAGATAAAACCCTAATTCTTGATGTTTGGTGCATATTGATCCTTTTTCATGTTTAGTTGATGGTTAAATTTAGTACTTAAGGACCGTCAACAATGACTTGTGAGGTGTGTGGAGATACTGGACACTTAAGCAATCACTGCCCTGAGATGCTTGAGGACGTGAACTACATCAACAATAACAACAACAACTACTACTACAACCGTCCTCAACAAAATCAAGGTTGGAATCAACAGAGGCCTAACTACTCAAGTAATTATCAAGGTAACAATTCTTACAATAATAATAATAATTTTCCACCTCTAAGAGAGTTAGTGTCTAATCAAGGGAAGCTAATGGTTAACCTATCTAAGAAATTGGCATCTAATGATAAAATGCTAGAAAATATAAATAATAGAATGGATAATTTCTCTATTGCCATCAAGAATCAAATTATCTTTAATAAAATGATTGAATCTCAGTTAAATCAAATAGTTGCTGCTGTTCCTGCTACTAACCCCAGTATACCATCACAACCGAAAGGATTAGAATCTGCAAATCTTGTAAACATGTTTGATGCAGGTAACTACTGGAGTAACCCCATTGTGGAAGTAACTACTGACCTTCTGCCAGTCAAGAGAGGCGATCCAGGACGCCCCGTCATCCCGATCTCCATCGGCATGGTGGACTCCCAGAAGCACTCTGCGACTTTGGCTCCAGCATCAACATTATGCCTAGGGTACTCTATGAAAAACTCTTTACATATCCTTTATTGGAAACAACCATGTGCTTGCAGCTTGTAGATCGGACGCTAAGTTTCCCAAAGGGAATATTGAAGAACCTCTACGTCCGAGTTGGTACCTTGTACGCCCCAGCAGACTTCGTGGTGATAGAGACCGGTTCTGATGAGGGGAAGGCCATTCCTGAACACCTCAGGAGCTGTCATCTACGCTAGTGCTGCCAAGTACAGTTTCTACATCAAGGGGAGGAAGGAGACGTTTTCCTTCAAGAACAAGACTATACAAATCCCAGAGCAATCTAGACATGAACCAAGGAAGAGGACCAACAGGAGGAACAGGAATAAGCAAGTGTGGACCGAGTCAGCTAAGATGGTCAATGCAGTTCATGGAGGTCAAGATCGTCGACTCAAGTCACCATTCCTGACCAAGAAGGACGACCCAGGTATGCCAAGCATCCAGTGCTCCATTAATGGATACAACTTTCACAAGACGCTTTGCGACACCGGGTCGGGCGTCAACATAATGGCCGCAGTCACCTATCAGCTCCTGTTCGGAACCATGCCCCAAAAACCGACATACATTTAGCTCTAGATGGCAGATTAGACATTCTGAAAGGTTGAAGGTATAGTAACTGATGTCCCTGTCAAAATAGACAATCATTTTGTCCATGCAGACTTTCAGGTTATTGACATGGGAGAAGACGAGTACGATCCACCCATCATCCTTGGGAGACCGTTCCTCAGCACCGTTAAAGCAATCATCTACATTGGAACCGGAGAAGTCCACATGCACTTCCCCTCTGAGAAGGTACGCCGCTATTTTACTGACCCTAACTATATAGTTGAAGACTCTAAGCTGGTCAGGACAAGAAGAAGACGACGCAACCGCAACCAGAGGAGGCAAATCATCAAGGACGGATGAGCAGACTACGAAGGAGAAGTGGTAAGGTCTAAAGACATACAACTTGAACAGAACTGTCCTGAGGAGACCGTAGCATCGAGTCAGGTGTGGAGAGAGAAGATAGTTATACACGTAGAGGAGGCGCTACCGAAACCACCGACTACGCCATCCAGCGAATCCCAGGACGACTGAGAAAACAGAGAGTCCCATTTGGAGGACTTAAAAACACCGAACACCTTGCCTAGAGGTAAACTTTAGTTATCCTTTTCCTTTCAATTATTTAAAATAGTTTGCTTAGATAAACATGTTCATACTATCCTAAAAAGAAAATAAAAATGTTAAAACCAGTAAGCCCCATGTGAGTATACAAGTGGCATAAAACCCATAAGTACATTCATTGTGGTGGCATAAAAATAATAAAATAAAAATATTCTTCGGCTCTATAAAAATATAAAAATAAAATTGTGTTCCTACAAAAGAAAGTAGCATTTATTGAGGAGGCTCAACATGATTAAGGCTAGATATTTATGCTAACACCTAAAATAGTTTGCTTAGATAATCATGTTCATACTATCCTAAAAAGAAAATAAAAATGTTAAAACCAGTAAGCCCCATGTGAGTATACAAGTGGCATAAAACCCATAAGTACATTCATTGTGGTGGCATAAAAATAATAAAATAAAAATATTCTTCGGCTCTATAAAAATATAAAAATAAAATTGTGTTCCTACAAAAGAAAGTAGCATTTATTGAGGAGGCTCAACATGATTAAGGCTAGATATTTATGCTAACACCTAATCAGTTCCACAAAGCTTTGTTGTCTATTTGAGCTCCACAGAATTCAAGGATCAAGAAGACTAGCAGACGGAGGACATCCTAATCGCTGTCAGGGTGCTGCCAACTTTCAAATACACCTCCACCACCTGCTAGCTACATCAGAAGAAATTACGTCAAAATCTAGCTTGGGGGAGAGCACCCCCATTTATCCCGCTAAGTATTTCTATCTACATTTATACTTATACTATTAAAATAAAAAATATACATAACCATGAAAAACCAAATAAAGATTTTGTGCTTATATATATATATATCTTTTGCTTAGTGTGCTTAATAAATAAATAAAGTGGCTATGCTAAACTAAATCTTAATAAAACTCTAGCATGGATATGATGAATAGTTGCTCTGCCTAATTTTCAAATTTGAAGTTCTCTCTCAAGTTTAGACATAACTATTATAATTTAAAGCTTGCTCTAAATCTGAACTTGTGGGAAGAGAACTTGATCTGAAGTCTAAGTTGTTAACGGATATGATATGGGAAGGTTGAGCTGCTGTTTATCTGTTCCTAGAGATGCTAGAAATCTGGAGAATTTTATCTTTGAAAATTTTCAAAATATCACATGATGAGTTCCTGTATGATGAGAGTTTAAATTCCTACCACAGCCATATATACATGCTTGCTAGACTTTGAGCCACACATTTACTTTTTACTGCTTATGAGCATTGAGTGTGGTCAAGCTGTGTAGACCCTTAGGAGCTTGTCATTTGGTTAAATTAAGATTCACTTGCACGTTCACTCACACATGCTTGTCATGTAGACCCTTAGGAGCTTGTCATGCGTAAGTACGCATCCACATATATCCACTCATTTCCATCTCTAGAGCCACCCAAAAGTATTCTACTCCTAATCCGGGAGAGAATAGCCAAAAACATTCTCTTATTTCTGTTTTTCCCTGTGAAATAAATGCTCAAGTTATCTTGGTTACTACCACTTGCTATATTATTTCAGGAGATGAGTGCTCTAAAAAAAGAGAGAAAGGATACGAGGAAATAAAAAGGGGCAAGTGCCCGGAACCTCGAAAGAAAAGAAAAAGTGAGATGAGAGGTAAAAATGGACAAGTGTACGACAGTAGAATTAGGGGTACAAGATACCCATCTGATAGGAAAGAAAAATAAAATGTAGAGCATCTCATTCTCCTCAAAAGTTTCAAAGAGCAAGAAAGGTATGTATGCCCTCAAAAGAGCACAAGTAGAATTAGACTTTCACCATTGTTATCACCATCATCACCATACTTTCGTCACACATGCACATTTTGATTTGACTTATTGACTTGTTTCTCTGGATCCATGGTTTGACTATGCAATAAATGTCTTGTAAGTATGTATACTTTATCTCCCACCTATGAGCTTCAGATATCAAAAGCCTTATTAAAGTAGGGTGAGAGAGAAGGCAAGGTCACTATGCTTCATACCACAAATACTACATACTTTGAAAGAAGGCATATACCAACACTGCCTTGGTAAGGATCAAATACTACAAAAGAGAGTAGAGAGTCATACAAGGAATCTCTGAGTTTTATTTGAAAATCTGCAAAAGCTCCAGAGCTATAGCTAATCAAGAATAAGAGACATGGCGCTTGACTAGACCGTTCTATCTTTTAACTGCTCAAGACAGAAGTGACGGTTACAAGTCCCATGGTGAAAGGTAAAATGAGTAAGTTTTAAGTCTTGATGTTTTACTCTAACTCAGAGATGAGACCTTATTTGAAAGCATGTGTACCGTCAAAACTCAAAGGCATTACAGCAACTTCTGATCCATCACTGAGATTATCCTTGCTCAGGGACGAGCAAGAGGTAAGCTTGGGGAGTTTGTTGACAGTCCTTAAGTATCAAATATAATCAACAAATAAACAAAGAAAAGGATCCAAATGCAACCGACACCCAGAATTAGGGTTTTATCTGACAGAATTCCACGAGTTTTGGTGTTTGTCTATTTCTATAGGGGGTTATCAGGAAATATGGAGGAAAGGCCCACACGTCGGGTTTACATAGAGATATTAACGTGCACCGCAATTATCCAACATCTAGAAGAGTCCAGAAGCCACGAGAACGAGCGGGAGGCCGAGCGGGCCAGGGGACAGGGCGCCCGCCCTCCCCCCTTGGGCGCCCGCCCTGGCCTGAGAGCCAATCAGGCTCCGCCTCACATATCATGCTCCACCAACCTAAGGGATTAAGGAAAACCATGCGATTAAGGTCGGTTTGATCCGACGGTCCATATTCATTTGGAGGGACTATATAAGAAGGCCCCCTGGCCCCTAGAGAGGAGGACCTCGGAAGCCCTAATTCATTCATCCATCTCGGGAGAAGAAGTCTCTGATCAAGCTCTAGAGCCACCACATCAACTAGATCTCTAGTTTAGCATAGCTACATAGGATTAGAACTAGAAGGAGTCAATCTTCGACTGGTTTCCGGATCTGTCAAGAGGATTCTTGGTAATTCCTCTACTGTTCTTCATTTGTTCATCATTGTTCTTTAATATTATGAATATGACTTTGTTCTACTTCAATATATTGATTATGACTTTGCTCTACTTGTCTATATTTGCAATTATATCGTTCTTAGTTTATCATAGTTATATGCTTGGCTTAGTTAGATTGGAATTATATACATGTTTAGGATCGTATAGCGTTTATCCATGTGTACAGTGGTTAAATGATAAGTATTGTGTAGGCGTGGCGCCTATACCGTATTTATCTGTGATTGTACCCTATATGCCGGATCGCGGGGTAGTTCGTTGTTGACACTAGCTAACACCACTTAGATACTAGGTTGTCATCCCCAGCATGGTGCCAGAGTGTACAAAGGTATTTATAAATGTAAAGGCTCTCTAGAAAATAATCTATTCTATCCGCAAGCGCACAGATAAAACACCTCATTGTAGCATTTCACCAGGATAAGTATTCCAGGTACCGTTATTTATAATTTTGCTCAAGAGAACTAAGGAGATTAAATTAAGGGCAAAATCTATCAAGGCATAGACTAGAGATAAACTTGCAAGAACATGATTACTAATGAGAAACTTGTCACACAGTCACTTACTTTAGCAGGGGGTAAACCATAAAGATAATGATAATGAATTATAAGTTCATGGGTAGATAACACAGCGATTAGAAAATACTACTCCTCATATATGTAGGTGATGTCGGATTAGCTAGAGAATGGATTCTAAGTTATCTACTAACTACTAAGTCATAATCTACTCTAGTTATCTACAAGATCATATATAGCATAAAAGACTCTTCATTCATGTATAAGGAACATTGATAAAGTAAATCAGAGCATCGCACGACTTACTCCACAATACCGGTTCTGCCTGTCCTATCAACAGAGGGTGGACTATATAAGAATCAACGAAGCTGTCACTATCGCGAACTACCACACGACCCGGCCAATAGGATACATTTGCAGATAAATAACATCTAAGCACCACGCTCACATGTGATCTATCACCTAACTCCCTCGCGTCAAGAGCTAAGCGCTTTGCAAACTTATACATAAACTCATTATCAATTAGAACTATATCAAATATAGAACTAGAGCAAACTAAGAACATAATAATTAGAGACATAATGCAATTAGAACAAAGAATTAGAGAAAGATATGAATAATACCAATCTTTATTACTGAAGATCTGAATCCAGAGCGTAGTGCTCTACTTCTCTAATTGCTATCTAATCAAACCTCTAACCTTGAAGGGTTAGGGAGTAGCTAATTCTAATTCTCTTTGGGAGAGAAGCTCTAAACCCTAACTTTGATGGCTACCTCTGAATAATGATTTCTTCTCTTCTCCTCTCTCCTCCAGGGGTGGAGAGGCCTTGGTTTTATAGTCCCTTCAAGTGAATGTGGGCCGTCAGATCAAACCGACATTGATTGTGTGGTTTAGATTGATCCTTTAGGTCGGTGGAGCGTTGTCCCGAGAGAGAGTCCCGATCCAACTCCTGGCCAGGGCGGGCGCCCAAGGGGGGTGGGCGGGCGCCCTGCCCCCGAGCCCGATCGTGTTCTCGTTCGTTCCCGTGGTTTCTGGACTCTTCTAGATTGAGGAAAATTGCGCGGCACGTAATTATCTCGTTGTCAACATGACATGTGGGCCTTCTCTCCATATTCTCTGATAACCCCCTGTAGAAATAGATAAACACCAAAGCTCGTGGAATTCTGTCAGATAAAACCCTAATTCTAGATGTTTGGTGCATATTGATCCTTTTCCATGTTTATTTGAATATTAATTTTAGTACTTAAGGACCGTCAACAAACTCCCCCAAGCTTACCCTTTGCTCATCCCTGAGCAAACAGCTAAACTTAGACGGATCAGGAATTGCTTCGATGTTTTCTTTCCTGACAGGCACACATGCTTTTACATAAAAAATCTTCCAGATTAGAGTGAAGTGTTATGGAACTTAGTACGTGGACTTAAGTCTTAAGTAATCGAAAAACAAAATAGTTAAGTCAAGCACTATTCCTCCTGTCTATACTTCACCTTTGTTCCAAAGTTTTTCATAAGTTTTCAAAATAAAACTCAAAATTCCCAGCAATGATTCTCTCAAGTCTCTCTATATGTGATATTTGTGGATCCTTACCATAATGTCACTTACCTATAGCTAATGGAATATTTAAGTGGAGCTCATAGGAGTGAAAAACAGCTCATATGTTGTCTAATCGAGCCATGGATCCAAAGGAACTCAGCATATAATTAAATCAAGATGTGCATGTGTGGTGGAGTAAATGATAGTGATGGTGAAGATATATAAGTGATAATAAAACTTAGTTCTCATTGTTCCTCATATTGCTATCTCTCCACTTCTTTGATCTTTGCATTGGGAGAACATGGGCTATCTTTTTCTCTTTTTTTTTTCAGGTGGGTAGTAGATACCCCTAATTCTACTGTCGGACACTTGTCCATTTTTTTCCGCTCAAGTGGGCATCTTTGTACCCCTAATTCTACTTCGGACACTTGTCCATTTTTACCTCTCGTCTCACTCTTTTTCTTTCTTTTTCGAGGTTCCGGGCACTTGCCCCTTTTTATTTCCTCGTATATTTTTGCATAACCCATTCCTCTTCTGCATTAAATCTTTTCAGATAGAGAGAATAACAATATTTGGGACAGTGAGTGATAATATTTTTAGCAATTTTAATGAATGGTGATGGATGGTGTAGTAGATGTGTGCAAGTGAATATCTTAATTTAACCACATGAAAAGCTCCTAAGGGTCTACACAGCTCGATCAAACTCAATGTAAATATAAGTAAAAGATGTTATAGCAAGTATGGCTGTGGTAGGTAGTTTTGTTATGCTAGGAACTCATCATGTGATTTGTAAGTTTTCAAAATAAATCTCCAGAACTTAGTGTAGTAGGAACAAGATAAACAGCAGCTCGAACTTTATATTATGCCTTTCTCTTACCTAGACTTTAGTTTTATGCTTCCCAAAGATAGTAATTTTAGTTTTAGTAATTCCTGGAAGAACTCTAATATAGAAGCTAGGTACTTGTAAGTAAGCAAACAGAGCAACTGTTCATCATTTCCATCATGCATTTTTTTTGGTATTTTTATCTTTCTAGAGATTAAACTTAGTAGGAAAATAAAGCACACTTATCTACACACTCTTTTTATTTTGTTTTCACGTTTATAGAATGTAGTAAATTAAAGCAAGAAAATATTTATTAGGTTTTCTAATTTTTTTTCTTTTAAGATAAAATACTAAAACAGAGAAGAATAAATAAGAAGAGCAAATAAAAACTTACTTGATAAATTAGGGAGGAACTTCCCCAAGCTGGATGTTGACGTCGGTCTTACCCGATGTTCCAGAACCGCATCATGGTTGTGATGTTGTCGTTCATTGTTGTTGTATCTTGTCTCAGCTCTTCTACTGCAGTGGCATGGTCCTGGTTCCATTTTTGTTGCTCTTCCAGGAGTCTTCCATGTTCTGCTTGCGTGTTCTGGATGTCGAGGAGGGTGTTGTCGGTGCGAGTGAAGAAAGCACCGGCCTCTTGGTAGTAGTCATTCGTGAAAGCGTAGGAGGCGTCGGAGTATCGTCCTGCATCAAATTGGGGCGGAGGTCTGGATCCTGAAGCTCCATATGGATCAGTGGAGTACCTGCCCGTATGAAAAGGTGGGTTTGTCCACTGGTGATCTTGGCTCTCCGGCCATGTCTCCTCTGTTGGCTCTTGTGGTTGCGCATGTCGAACCCATGGGTCTCGAAGGACTCGAGGGTTGTAGTCGCAATAATGCAGGTGCGCTGCTTCTTCTGGTCCAGTCAGCTCCATACCAGGTGCGTTCTCGATGGGTGGTCATCCTTTCAGATGCCACTCGCTGTGGAGTTCTCTGGTTTACTGGTGTTGCTGCAATCTCAATCAAAAAGTTTTGAACAACGTAGAGGCCAAGGTTCGGGTTAGGTAACCGAATCTTGCCTTTATCATCATATAGCATATACATTATATTCCCCTCTTTCTTTAACATCCGAGCCTGTCTAAATGTGTCATAGCCATGATAAATTCTTAACTCATCTATGAAGTCCAACGATGGGTTTTCTAGCAAGTGAAGATTAAAGGCTAGACGAGTGATAAGTGAAGTACATCCTACTGGTCCCTGAAGACTAGGTACACTAAGCCAATGAGAAACTAAAAGTGTAACAGGTGCAGTGGGTACTTTATTAATAGCAGCATATAAAAGTTGTAAATCTCCTACTCTTACTTTCCTAATATCATCACGATAGAAAAGATTGTACCCAAGCCATTTGTGGAACATCCTAAGAGTGGGGTGTTCCATGTCACTGGTTCGAGCTTGACTATAAAAATTATCTCTAGATATTTCTCTCCAAAACTGGTGTCTCTCAAAGTTGGGTAAATCGGAGTCAATGTTCAGGATGCATCTTGAAGAGAAACCAAGATGGTCGCTCAGCTCTCTCCAAGACAACATAATCTCCTGTTTGAACATCCAAAAAACAATTCCCCCCTCATAGTATTGTAAAGTGCAAAGAAATTCGAGGGTGAGAAGACGAGAACCCAGCTCAGTTATATTCCAAAAATTTGTCCAACCTATCATCTGGAAAATTAAGTCGAATTCAGTGTCCATACCTGTTTCTTGTAGTAGGATTGGATCAAGAGTAGGGGTGTGAATAAAATCTTTGTTCTTCAATTGCTGATAGACTTCCTTCTCCCTTCGGGTCTTCAGTCCAAGGTCTCCTATCTTGAGAAGGACCTTGACTTGCTGACCAGGTGAAGATGACGGAGCTTGTGTGGGTGTCGGGTCGATGCTCATCTCTGATGGGTGTGAGGAGTGTCGGGCTGAACTCCTTGTACCAATGTTCTTGAGAGCCTTCCCTGCATTCTTCACCTTCTTGAACATCCTGTAAACAAAAGTTGGCAAAAACACAACTAGTGGAAAATATGAGAGAAAATGTTAGTGGTCAGCTGTCCGGAATGTCAGTAGTCCAGGGGTTAATTGTTCAAGACGAGTTTCTATTTTGGTAGAGCCTCCCCCTAAACAACTTTTACTTCCGCTTAGACAACAGGATCACTACTTACTAGGTGATAATCACTCTCTCACTCAAAAGAACTCCCAACCTTCTCACCCTCAGAGCTATTCTCTGGAAACCAAGAACTACGAGCTTGCAGGGCTTTCTGAAATGTGTGTGTGAAGAGAAGGGGAGCTGGAGGTGGCCATTTATAGGCTGAGCAGGGAACAGGGCGGGCACCCTAGGTAGGTGGGCGGGCGCCCATCCCTGGTGTCCATCCTAGGTGTGCCTCCTCCACTTGCTTCCTTGCTTTGATCTCACGCAGAATAATATTGTGTTGGTGGTGGTTGGACGGTGGAAAGATGTCTGGTGAGTGGAAACATATTGGTGGATGAAATTATGTGATGGGATGTATGTGAGGTGAAGTGTATGACATGTGGGACCCAAGGAGTGTGGGTCATGCTTCTAGAAGGTTACCATAATTAAATACAATGCAGAAAAATCTATGAGAATTGAAACATAATTAAAATGATTATGGAAAATATTTTTGTGCCTCCACAATAATTAATAAATATGGGTTGTTACACACCATGAACATTATTTATATGAGGCTTTTGATTATTATAATGATGCTATGACTAATGCAAGAATTAATAATGCAAGAATGAGAAAATTAATAATGCGGATAAATAACGATTTACCTCCCGGTGAGGGTTTGGGATTTTTAGGTCCCCCAAGCTGGACCTCCAAATCTTTTAATCTTCTGAATTCCATTCCTCCGGAGATGGTGTCTCCAGTGGTTCTTCATGAACTTCCTTCATTGTAGGGTCTCTCTCTGGTCTGGGTTTGAATGTGAAGTGTTCTTCTTGTCCGTTTATGTTGAACTTGATTTCTCCTTTCCCGACATCAATGTGGGCATTGGCAGTGCTCAGAAATGGCCTTCCAAGGATGATGGACACTTTTGAGTCAGGACTCATGTCCAGTACTACGAAGTCTACTGGCACTAGGAAATCTCTGATCTTGACTGGAATGTTTTCGGCGATACCCAATGGATGTCGAACCGATTGATCCGCTAGTTGTAGGCACATTGATGTTGGTTCTAGGGTCGCATGCTCAAGCTTTTTGTAGACTGATGCTGGCATCACACTGACACTTGCTCCGAGATCACAAAGTGCATTGTTGAAGTGTTGGTTTCCGATCGAGCAGTCAATAGTGGGGCATCCTGGATCTTCCTTCTTCCTTGGTGGTATATTGAGGATGGCCGCACTACATTCTTCTGTCAGCTTGATAACCTCAGTGGTGGGCAGTGGTCTCTTCTTGTTAAGAATATCTCTGATGTACTTTGCATATGTAGGTACCTGTATTGCATCCAGCAGAGGTATGTTGACATATAATTTCTGAATTACCTCTACAAACTTACCAAACTGCTCATCCGACTGCAGTCCTCTGTTTCTTCTGGGAAATGGCAAATAGTTGGTGTCGTAAAAATCTTTCCTCATTTCTCCAGATCTTGGTGGTTGTAGCAGATCTTCTGCTTCAACCGGGCTTTCTTCTTCTATCACTGCTGGTTGCACTGATGCTGATGTTCTTTGTTTCTCTTTTGGGTATGGGGGATCTCTGGTGGCTTTGCCTCCTCTTGTAGTTATATTCTTTACCTGCTCAATGTTAGTAGCAACAGGCAGTGCAGCAGCTAACTTTATTAATTTAAGCTCTACCCTTTTATTAAGAGTGTTTTGCTCATCAAAGGCAGTTAGTAGAAAATCCATTTTATTGTGTATATCCTTTAGAGATGATTCATTTGTATCTAGCCTTTGTTTAACTTCATCATTAATTTTGGTTTGTTGAGCAATTATCTCTTTTAATGAAAGTTGCTTGAAAGTATTACCTGAATTCATACCTTTGCTATTGGGTTGACTCGAAGTTGGTTGATATTTGTACGCTGTCTCAATGGCCCTTTGATCTTCTTTGAACTTGGCCCTCTGGTCAATCCAATGGAGCAAATTTTTCATCTTAGTTGATAATGCATTTACTTCTTCTGGTATTTCTTCAGTTTGATGACATTGTTGAGCTTTATCTTCGAACCAGCTTTGGTTTTCTGCTATCTTATCCAAAAGTATTTCTGCTTTTCCAGTTGTAAGCTCCAAGAATGATCCTTTCGCAGATGCATCTAGGCACTCACGAGCCTTCTGGGTTAATCCATGGTAGAAGGTCTGCATAAGTAACCATGTGGCCATTCCATGGTGAGGACAATCTGATATGTATCCCTGAAAACGCTCCCATGCTTCTGAAATGGCTTCTGTCTTCTGCTGTTGGAAACTGTCAATATTTTCTCTTAAGGCAGTTGTTTTGCCTATAGGGAAAAACTTTGATAGAAAGGCATCTGACAAGTTCATCCAGTTGTTGATGTTGTCTTGATGAGTGTAGAACCACTTTCTCGCTTTCCCTTCTAGTGAGAATGGAAAGAGGCGAAGCAGTATGACGTCTTTGTCGACTCCGTTGATGTGGATTGTGCTTCCAATCTCTAAGAAATTCTGCAAGTGTGCACTAGCATCTTCATGTGCCTTTCCACTGAATTGTGTAGCTTGTACCAAATTGATGAGGCTTGACTTGAGCTCAAACTCGGGTACTCCTTCTTCTACTGCAAATCTTGGACCAGTTGGAATGTTGTCAAGACTTGGAGCAGAGAATTCTTGTAAGGTCTTTTGTGCCATAGCTTCAGCAATTGGTAGCTAGCTTCTTCTTCTCTTGATTGCTTTGGTTCTGATGATGAAGAGTTGAATGTACCCAAAGTCAATCCCGATATACCCTGTATAAAAATATAAACATAGAAAAACAACAGGGTGAACCTGCCAAAGCAGAGGTGCCTTGTTATGATTTCTCACTTAGAAGCTGTTTTTATGCAATTATTTCTCTATAGTCTAGTCTAATATTTTGTGTGAATAACCTTGACTGATTTCCTGACTTTCCTTACCGTTCCTATATATTACCCTTTTGTTCTCCGGCAACGGCGCCAAAAATGCTTGTTGACAGTAGCTAACACCACTTAGATACTAGGTTGTCATCCCCAGCATGGTGCTAGAGTGTACAAAGGTATTTATAAATGTAAAGGCTCTCTAGAAAATAATTTATTCTATCCGCAAGCACACAGATAAAACACCTCATTGTAGCATTTCACCAGGATAAGTATTCCAGGTATCGTTATTTATAATTTTGCTCAAGAGATCTAAGGAGATTAAATTAAGGGCAAAATCTATCAAGGCATAGACTAGAGATAAACTTGCAAGAACATGATTACTAATGAGAAACTCGTCACACAGTCACTTACTTTAGCAGGGGGTAAACCATAAAGATAATGATAATGTATTATAAGTTCATGGGTAGATAACACAGCGATTAGAAAATAGACTACTCCTCATATATGTAGGTGATGTTGGATTAGCTAGAGAATGGATTCTAAGTTATCTACTAACTACTAAGTCGTAATCTACTCTAGTTATCTACAAGATCATATATAGCATAAAAGACTCTTCATTCATGTATAAGGAACATTGATAAAGTTACTCCACAATACCGGTTCTGCCTGTCCTATCAACGGAGGGTGGACTATATAAGAATCAACAAAGCTGTCACTATCGCGAACTACCACACGACCCGGCCAATAGGATACATTTGCAGATAAATATCATCTAAGCACCACGCTCACATGTGATCTATCACCTAACTCCCTCGCGTCAAGAGCTAAGCGCTTTGCAAACTTATACATAAACTCATTATCAATTAGAACTATATCAAATATAGAACTAGAGCAAACTAAGAACATAATAATTAGAGACATAATGCAATTAGAACAAAGAATTAGAGAAAGATATGAATAATACCAATCTTTATTACCGAAGATCCGAATCCAAAGCGTAGTGCTCTACTTCTCTAATTGCTATCTAATCAAACCTCTAAACTTGAAGGATTAGGGAGTAGCTAATTCTAATTCTCTTTGGGAGAGAAGCTCTAAACCCTAACTTTGATGGCTACCTCTGAATAATGATTTCTTCTCTTCTCCTCTCTCCTCCAGGGGTGGAGAGGCCTTGGTTTTATAGTCCCTTCAAGTGAATGTGGGCCGTCAGATCAAACCGACATTGATTGTGTGGTTTAGATTGATCCTTTAGGTCGGTGGAGCGTTGTCCCGAGAGAGAGTCCCGATCCAACTCCTGGCCAGGGCGGGCGCCCTGCCCCCGAGCCCGATCGTGTTCTCGTTCGTTCCCGTGGCTTTTGGACTCTTCTAGATTGAGGAAAATTGCACGGCACGTAATTATCTCGTTGTAAACATGACATGTGGGCCTTCTCTCTATATTCTCTGATAACCCCCTGCAAAAATAGATAAACACCAAAGCTCGTGGAATTCTGTCAGATAAAACCCTAATTCTAGATTTTTGGTGCATATTGATCCTTTTCCATGTTTATTTGAATATTAATTTTAGTACTTAAGGACCGTCAACATTCGTGGTGGTGACAGCTCCATTGATTCTTATATAGTCCCCCTCTCATATATAGGGAAGGCAGAGCAATTATTACAGGGGAATGATTGCTATGTTTCTCATCTTCCTTGATAATATCACTATGCATGGGTGTAGTCCTGTCTCATAATGATTGCCAAGTATAATTGCACTAACTATGATATGCTAGACTTTATAGTTAAGAATAACTTAGGAAATATTCTTGTAGTTCATCCTAATTCCATGCTAATGACTTGCTAGAATATATGTTGAGGTGCTCATCATTATTATATGTGGCTAGTTATGCTGATCAGATTAATTATCTTTGTCACCATTCATACTTTATCTATATTTTATGTGACATTTATCCCTGTATGAAAGAGATAGATAAATGATCTCTATTACACTTGCAATGATAGATACTCAATTCCATATTTTATTCCATAATCAACATTGATGATTAGCAATCCCTTCCCAGTGGTAAAAATATAAATAACGATACCTGGAACACTACCCTGTTAAAATGCTACATCGGTATTAAATTGTGTGCTTACAGATCTCATTTATTATTCATTCAGAAGAGCAATTGCATATTTCAATATCGCGTCTCTCATGTCATGCTGGGGATGACAACTTGGCTTAAGTGGCATGAGGGATAGGTTCAGCATTTTTGGCGCCGTTATCAGAACTAGAAAACTAAGTCCACTTTTGGTAATTGTAACACCCCAGTGTTATGGTTGCATCAATCACATCCATGACATGAGCATGATCATCTATTCAAGCATTCCATGATCATCATCTACCTTGAGCCATGTCATTTTATGCTTAAGTATGCTTTAACTTGCTTAAATAGGCTTCATATGCTTGTGTTGGTGTGTACCATGCTTATGATTGTGTGCTATGCCTTGGTAATTAGTTTAATTATGCTTAACTCAACCTTAGGAGCAATGTTCATGTTGATCACTTCTCCAAATTAAGTGCTTAAGTCATATTTACATGTATAGGCCCTAGAAACCTCTTTTGCTTAGGCCTTCAAAAAGTGTTTCATAAAATGTTTGCATGTCAACACTTTCTACATCAAAGTTGTAGCAAATTTTATAAGGAACAAAAGTTGTTTTATGTCCATCTCACGAAAATGATTACATCTTGCTTAAACAGTGCTTGCAAGGCAGTTTTGGGTGCTGCTTTAGCACTTAGTCAAATTCCGCTAAGTCCTGGCACGAGGAGTTTGCTCGATCGAATTTGGGAGCTTCATATCTTTCAATCCAAGCCGATCTGGCTCTTGCTCCAGTTGACAATGTTGTATAACTCAGCTAGTACTTCAACTTTGTCAACTACACCATCTCCTAACTCGCCTTGGCTTGGAAGATAATCATCGTCGAAGTTGCTCTGTCAGTCGGTGATCACGTTGTCTGATTCAGAGCCGAGCTCGCCGTCGTGGTCGCCCAGCGCGAAACCTGTCCGCCATTTGGCGCCTGTACGCCGGCGTTGGCCCCACCCGTCAGGTCGTCAACGTCATCATGGATGCCACGACGCCCCGCACTCACTCAGCGCCTGTCCACTCTCTCCCTGCCTCTCTCTCTCGCGACTCCACGGCGGAAGCGCCACCGCCATTGCCGCCGAGAGCTTCGCTTGCTCCTTGTGTCCTCGTCTCTGCGTCTTGCCTCGCCTCCGAGCGTCTCCAAGTTCGCCTTGAGCTCCTCCATCTTTTCCACTCTTTGGTTGGAAGAGATCTCCCCGAGGTGAGCGACATTTCGCAAGTTCGTTGTCGTTGGGTTCGCGGCCATCGCGACCCCAAACTCCGGCGAACCTCGCCGCTGCTCCGCTCTTGCCTCCTTTCTTCCCTCTGAGTCGCGTTAAGGTCTGCTTAGGTCTTGGTGTCGGTTCACACCATGCCATTCCGGCGTTGGTGCCGCCGTCGCGCGGGAACACGGCCGCCGCACCGCCGTGCTCACCGCCGACGAACACCTCGCACATGAGCAGGCTCACCGGAGCCATTAGGGTTAGGCGTTTCTAGCTAGGAAGCTCCGCGCTAACTCACTGGTGCTTAAGCCGCCCTTCCCCGACGCTCTACCGGTCGGAGATGGCCGGCGTAAGCCGGGGTAGCTCCGCCGTGCCGCCATGGCCGACGGCGACCCCTCTCCATTGCGGTAACCTTAGTGCAGCCTACCTCCATCGATGCGGAATCACTCCAGGAGCACGTTGGTGCCCTTGGATCCACCGGAGAAGCTCACCGTCGGCGAGCATTCGCCGGCGAAGCTGTCCTCTGTTCTCTGGGTCGCTGACGCGCGGGTCCCGCTGTCAGTGACTCAACTGTCCTCTTCTCTCTTTTATTCAAATCCAGATTTTTGGTATTCTTGCAAAAACCATATCTCTTGTTCCTGTCATCCAAAAATTGTGAAACAAATTTTGTGATGTTCCTTGAGATGGCTAGTTTTTATTAAAAATATAAAATGAACCATATTTTTTGGGAAAAATAATTATTGGGATTTAATCTTGTTATTCATGAGTAAATTCATATCTCTTGATATACTGCTCCTTTTATTATGAAAAATTTATGCTGAGCTCTGAGTGGTATAAGAATGCTATGATAAATATTGCATGATTTTTGGAGTGCTATATCTTTGATGTGGAATTTATGTTTGTGATATGGCTTGTTTTCTTGCTTAAATCATAATAAATAATTGGTGCTTATGCTGGTGCTCTACTTTGGTGTCAGACTTGTTTATGGTAATAGTCACCTGTAAATAATCTGAAATCTGTTGTTTGACACTGTTTAAGCTATGTTTCTTAATTTATGAAATAAGCACCTTGTCACATGGATAAATGTTTATCTTAAGTTTGGCATGAGCAATTGCTCTGAAATTTTTATGGTGATATCAAGATGCTATGTTTGTGCTTGTGTAATTTTTGTAGATTTTTCTGAGTACTTTTGCTAGTATCTTGTAAGTATGCCCCTTTAGTGAATTAAATTAATAAGTGCCATGATATTAAATGTTGAGGGGTTAACATATGATGTTCTGGTTATCTTATGATATGCTTGTGCTTGTAAGCCAATTGGTTTGCACTGAATATGCCTTGGCTATGTCATCAAATAATTAATTGAAGGTGTATAGTTGTTCTGGACAGCAAGGGAGTAATCCAACCTTTGTTTAATGATAACTGGTTTTCTGGGAGACTTGTCTAAATCAAAGTTGTTTCAAACTTTATGAGCTAGCTGTGGTTTAAATTTGGGATCATTTGGTCCAGTAGTTTTGAAGTTATGGCTTTTCCAAGTTGGGTTCCAGAAATAGGTGTTCTCTGTTTTTCTGGGACAGAACCTGGATCTTTATTTAAATGACTTGTTTAACTTATGAATCTTGCTGTGATGTTTAAAGATGAAATGTAGACAATTTCATAAGCTTTCCAGAATGTCCTTATTCATATTTGTTGGATCTGTATAGCTCCAGTTATGAGTTATTTCTTGAGCTGCTCTGTTATGTGATGAGTGCTGTTTATGGTTTGACTTGCTAGGTCTTGCTAAGTTAATTAGTTATCCTTTGTGAGTTTATCTTGGAAGTTTACTCAGTAAATGGGTGTCCAGTGAAGTCCTAATTACTTTGTCAAGCATTCATCCCCATCTTGTATGCACCCATTCTTACTTATCATGCATGCAATAGGTGCACCGGACGCGACAGCTTCGTTCGAGCTCCAAGTGAACCCCGAGGGCCAAGAGATCAACCCGGAGGTGGAGATCCAACAAGTCGGACACGAGGAGCCCGAAGAGGAGATTGAGTGCCCGAATCACGAGCCTGCATCGTTCGTGAAAGGCAAGCCCCGGAGCATCTTAAGTCTCCCACTTTAATTTTGAAAGCTTACTTGATTATGTTTTATCTATTGATGCATTACGTATAGGAGTTGTGATGAAACCCTTACTGCATTATACTCGTTCCTTGTCCAGATATATTACCTTTACCTGGTTATAGAGTCAGGATCGAGTAGCAGCTTAGCCTTGCTTAATCGGTAGAAGTCAGGTGATATCCTGTCACCTACACGAGATAGGGTTGTGTCGGATCACGATTGTCTATATGTGCTATCGTGGAAGGAACCTGATTATTGTGACTTAAGCCGAGCGGAGTTTTGCAAGGTTGTAGTAACTCCGTCTGTGGCAGCTAAGGACCGATCGTTGTACGTCTCTTGTCATGTTGAACGCATGCCTGACACTTAGTTGGCCGGATAACTCGTTCCGACCGCGAAGCCTAGTAGTATGACTCAGGCCGGAAGACCGGCAAGTATAAAGTGCACACTACCGGAGGAAGTGCGGTGTGCAGGGGACCATTGGCGTAAGACCAAAGGCAGGTGAGTTAAAATTCCTGACCTCCCTGGTAGAGTGGTAGCCCTGGGAGTGCGGCGCTGATCGGAGCCGCGATTCCTGAGTCGTACCAAAGGTGACCCGCTTGCTCTCCGACGGGGGATGCTTTGGTGAGTGCTAGGAATAACCCTCCAGCTAGATAGGAATCGATTCGAATCGCCGTCTCTCCCGGATAGTGAGAACTTGACAGAGCAGCGGCAAACGTAGCATTCACTAAAGGAACAATGGTTCATGATAATGATGATAGCAAGGAAGAGCATATGATGAACTTGATATGGTTATTATTGTTTGTAATAATCAAGTGAAGTGTTTTAGTACAGGTGCTAATATAGTGATAGGCTAATAAAGATTAAATGGATGCCTTTACAAATGGTATGGTAATCACTTAAGCTTTTGGCAAATAATGAGTCAAGCTAGCTACACTTTATACTTAGCCTTGCATGATCCTTGGTGTCTTTTATGTTATAGATGGGTAAGTCTAGCTGAGTACACCCTCGTACTCAGGGTTTATTCCCACCTGTTGCAGATGATATCTTTTATGATGGCTTCTGCAAGACCTGTCTCCATCCTGCTGGGGATGAGGACTAAACCGTACCGTGGGGCATGGTTCTCTGACTACTTCGTACCTGTTGCTTTTGGATGGATGGCATGAGACTCTGGCAGTAACACAAACTGGTGAAATGAACTCTGGAAAGTGTGTGTAACTATTTTGCTTCTGCTACTACAAACATGTGCTGTAATAACTAAGTGACTCTGATGTGGTGCCGCTTCGACGGCAATGAATGACTTTGTAACATTCGTTGTGTTATGTTGAACTATTACGATCTTGGTTTGTTGCAAGTTGGTTTGAAGTCCTTCGTGATTTCAGTTGACTACCGGGATTATATGGGCTCAAGTTTGGAAACTTGATTGCTAGTCGATCGTTTCTACACTTGAACTCTTATAATTTGGTCAGTTCTGTGTTAGTTGGCATCGGAGCAAGTTCAGCATTATAAATGCAGCGTTTGTGTATTTAAAAACAAAAGAGTTTTTAAATAAAACTGTGAAAATTAATACCTAAAGTTATGCCAGTGGTCGAATCCTCCTTGCCCATATAAGGACTTTAGGTGGCTATTTAAGTACTGACTTGGGGAGTTTTATTTTATGCATCTCCGGCAGTACTCAGGTATGGATGTGTGATGACTGCACTATGCTACCCTGTGGTCTAATGGTAGAGGTAGCCTTCATATGTGAATTAGCCACATATGTCGCTAGATTTAAATTATGCAACATCGCACCTACGCTCGGGTAAGTGTGAGCTGTGAGAGCATGATCGTCCAAACGGTGGTCTAGGGGAGTGTTCGCGGTGGTTTTCTAGAGTGGTTACATGTCTAACCATGCAACCATGAAAGAAACCTAATTGGGGAGCATTTAATTTCTCGGGTAGCTGTGGTGTCATTGTTTGTGCATTTTGGGCATGTATAAGCAATGTGCACTTAGTTTACTGCTTTCTTGAGTGATATATTGGGAATTGTTGGGCTGAAATGAATTTTTCTGCAGGTACTCTAACAGCGCACGTGTAAATCGATAGTTATCGTATTGAGAGACGAATGTATGCCACCGTATATCCATTAGAATATTAATTTTCTAAGTTTGTGAGGATGTACGGTTCGTGCATGCATCATGTCGCATTCATACATACATTCTGTCTACTCCTTCCCTTACAATGTCCTCCCTTGTAATTAAATAAATGTTGCTTAAAATTAATCCTCTCTTACCCACGGTTATTCCTTTCCACAGATGGATGTGCCCGCTTCACCTCGCCCCAGTGACACCTTCTTGAGCGAGTGTGGCACTCCTACTTTGCTCTGGAGGGTGCTGCAGTCTGTAGGGTATACTGAGCCACCTCAGTATTCTTGGTGGGAGGTGGATATGATAGGAGAGTTGCAGTGGTTTGCTGTGCAGGGAGTCGTCCCGCCACATGGGGGCAGGCCTGCATGGACTGGGTGGACCTGTAACTCAGATGGGCAGACTCCATGGGAAGCAGCTCAGGTTGCAGCCCATGCTATGCTGCTCAACATCTGTCAGAGGTTTGGTGATGAGCTGACGGGAGGACCAGCGGCCTCCATTCCCCACATTGACCCAGCAGCAGCGGAGTGGAAGCAGGCTGATGGTTGTGCGTTGGTCCGAGGTAGAGGAGAGCGAGCTGAGAGTTCCAGTCCTGCTATGAGTGATGTGATGGCTGTGCTCAAGTTGTTCAGTCAGCGAGAGAACACCTATGCCCAGGTGATGGTGGCTGTTCGCCAGGCTCAGGAGATGCAACAGAAGGCTGAAAAGCATGCTCGCAAGTTTCGCAAGCAAGCTAGACTCCTGGAGCAAGCTCAGAAGGACCGCAATGACTGGGAAGACATTGCGGAGTAACGTAGGCAGCAGTGGGTGAAGGCCATTAGGGAGAGAGATCATAAGCAGGATCAGATGAGTCAGTTAGCTAGAGAGGGAGACAGTGCAGGAGCACTTGGTGCAGATCACTCGTGAGAGGGATACTGCGCTCCGCGTGTCGGAGAACAGGCGCGGAGCTTGGGAGATGCACCGGATCTAGTCGCTTGAGCGGGAGAACTATCTACAGGATCAGATTGAGGCTGGTCTTGTGGAGATTCACCGTCTCAACAACTTACTACACCCTATTCCTCGCCCTGTACCCGTGTATCTAGAGGTGGGACCTCAGGTAATCGTGGCCGATGATGACTGCATGGAGGTAGATGGACCAGCCGCGGTTGCACCACCTTTACACGAGGACGTGGAGGACGGGGAGCTTGAGCCGGTTAGTGACGAGGATGGAGAGGCGACCTTCGACGCTGACTCGGACGATGAGCCTGGAGTGTAATGAGTAGTGGATAGTTGCTTTGGGAGGATCTTTTGTAGTATGACTGTCGGCAGTTATGCTTTTGTAATCATGTTGTAATTTGGAACCTTGATCTTTGACTTACGTCCTGTACTGTGATGGTGTAATAACTTCTTGGACCCAATGATGTTTAAACTTCATCATGTTCAATCGGTTATGGCGATGTTTTCCGTTGTTGTGCATATTGCGAGTATCTGTGTCATGTGTTGGATTGGTGATGTCGTTTTGTGGAATTGAATTATTGTGCCTTTTTTTGTAAACTTATTCTCTCGAATACTTTCAGGCATGAATATAAGTTCTTCTACGGAAAATCTTGTCATCATTAATGCTCACTGACTGTGTATTTACAGATGTCTCGTGGCACTCAAGGTGCGGAACAGCGTGCGAACATGAACCCACCCCCTCCTCCTCCACCACCAAATCCAGCTGAGCTGATGCAAATGATGGTGGAAAATCAGAGGATGCTCACTGAAACCATCAATCGGATGGCAAATCAGGGTGGTCGGAATGTACAAGAAGGGCCAGCACCTAACCAGTACAGTAGCTTCAAGGATTTCATGGATACGAAGGCCCCATCTTTCAGAGAAGCTGAAGAACCCCTTCAAGCTGAGGAGTGGCTGAACACGGTGGAAAAGTTCCGCTTGCTTCGGCTGACCGAGGGTTTGAAGGCCGAGTATGCAGCTCACCAACTGCAGGGGCCGGCAGGCATTTGGTGGAATCAGTATCGGGAGGCTCTCCCAGACAATACTGTGCTTGACTGGAATCTTTTCCTTAAAGCTTTCAAGGGGCATTTCATTCCTCCTGGTGTTATGGAGATGAAACACACTGAGTTTATGCAGTTGACTTAGGGGAACAAAACTATGAAGGAGTATTTGCATGCTTTCAATCACCTATCTAGGTATGCTCCTGAGTTTGTGAACACTGAGGCGAAGAAGATTGCTAGCTTCAAGCGGGGTCTTGGCCCCAAGTTGCTGAAGACTATGGGCCGCTCTAAGTGTGCAACTTTCAATGAGTTTGTTAGTGATGCTCTCACTCAAGAGAACTACAACACTATGTACACTGCGACCAAGACTCGCAAGAGAGCTTTTGAGGCCAGGGCAGGGGCATCTCAGTCCAAGGCTCCAGTGGCAGCTAGGCCCTAGTATCGTGCTCCAACTCCTAACCAGTGATATCGCCCTCCAGTGAAGAAGAATCAGGCGAAGACGGATTTCCGCAAGGGCTATTCTATTGCTCTTCCTAGGGGCAACACGGGTCCTAGCTATGCCAAGACTCCACCTGCCAACCGTCCGTGCTGGAATTGCAATCAGACCGGGCACTGGCAAAGCAACTGTCCTTACCCGCCAAAGAAGGGCAACCAAGGGAACGTTCGCCAGGGGCGTGTTCACTACACGACTGTGGAAGCAATCCCCGCTGGTGAGGTAGTTACGGCTGGTAAGTTTCTGGTCAACCAATGTGATGCACTTGTACTTTTTGATTTAGGAGCATCGCATTCTTTTGTGAGTTCAGACTTTGTGTCTAAGCATAATCTCAAGGCGATTACACTTGATAAGGGCAGTTATTGCATTAGTGCTGCTAGAAATGATATTTCTACCAATCAAGTGGTTTTGGGGTCAACTCTAGAAATAGGAGACCGTCAGTTTCTTGCTGATCTGGTTATTCTACCCGGTGTGGGTATAGATGTAATTCTGGGTATGAAGTGGATGAGTGGCAACAGAGTTCTTATCGACACCACCACTCTCGTAGTGATGTTGAGGGACCCGAATACCAAAGAGGTGTTCTTAGTGCAACTTCCTCGGGATATTCATATCCGTAGCACGGTGAATGCAGTTACATCTAATTAAGGCAATCAAGGATATTCCGGTAGTATGTGAGTTTCCGGATGTATTTCCTGATGATTTGCTAGGGCTTCCTCCAGATCAAGATGTGGAGTTCAAAATTGAATTGATCTCAGGTACCGCTCCTATCTCTAGAAGGCCATATAGAATGCCACCAAATGAACTAGCTGAGCTTAAGACCCAGTTGAGTGAGTTGTTGAAGAAGGGTCTTATCCGTCCTAGTTCTTCTCCTTGGGGTTGTCCGGCTATCTTTGTGAAGAAGAAGGGTCAGTCCTTACGCATGTGTGTGGACTATCGTCCTCTGAATGCGGTGACCATCAAGAATAAATACCCTCTTCCTCGCATTGATATCCTGTTTGATCAGTTGTCTAAAGCTAAGGTATTCTCCAAGATTGATTTGTGATCTGGGTATCATCAGATCAAGATCCATCCTGAAGATGTACCTAAGACAGCTTTCTCGACGAGGTATGGGTTGTATGAGTATCTCGGCATGTCCTTCGGTCTTACCAATGCACTTGCTCACTTCATGTATCTCATGAATTCGGTGTTTATGCCTGAATTGGACAAGTTCGTGGTGTTCTTCATTGATGATATCTTGGTATATTCTTGCAATGAAGAAGAGCATGCAGAGCATCTGCGTGTAGTGTTGTCGCGCTTGAGTGAGCATCAACTTTATGCGAAGTTCAGCAAATGTGAGTTTTGGCTGAAGAAAGTACGTTTCTTGGGCCATGTCTTATCTGAAGAAGGTATCTAGGTGGATCCGGGCAAGGTGCAAGAAGTGCTGGATTAGAAGGTTCCAACTTCGGTGCACGAGGTTCGGAGTTTTCTCGGTCTGGCTGGGTATTATCGTCGATTCATTCTGGAATTCTCAAAGATATCCAAGCCTATGACTCGCCTACTTCAGAAAGATGAGAAGTTTGTGTGGATGCCTGAATGTGAAGAGGCATTCCACAAGTTGGGGACATTGCTGACATCCGCTCCTGTCCTAGCTCAGCCTGATATCGAGAAGCCCTTCGATGTCTTTTGTGACGCGTCGGGTATTGGTTTAGGTTGTGTGTTGATGCAAGAAGGTCGTGTTATCGCGTATGCCTCGCGCCAACTTTGAAAACATGAGGTCAATTACCCTACTCATGACTTAGAATTGGCTACAGTTGTTCATGCTTTAAAAATCTGTAGGCACTATTTGCTGGGTAATCTGTGTAATATCTACACTGATCATAAGAGTCTCAAGTACATCTTCACTCAACCTGAATTGAACATGCGACAGTGAAGGTGGCTTGAGTTGATTAAGGATTATAATCTTCAAGTGCACTACCATCCGAGCAAGGCAAACGTGGTTGCGGATGCCTTGAGTCAGAAAACGCACTGTCATTCAGTTTAGATGGAAGATCCATTGTTGTCACATCTTATGCACCCACTTGTGCTCAACCAGATTTCTCTGGAGAGTACTCTTCGCAATCGAGTCATCGAATTGTAGCAAACAGATGTAGGCATCCACCATATAAAGAGGAAAATGAAAGAAGAAGAAACCAAGCATTTCCGAGTCGATGAGAACGGAATCCTATGGTTCAAAGATCAACTTGTGGTCCCAAAAGACCGTGAGCTACGAAATCAGATCTTATCTGAAGCTCATTCATCCAAGTTGTCTATCCATCCGGGTAGTAGCAAGATGTATCAGGATTTGAAACCTCTGTTTTGGTGGACAAAGATGAAAAAGGAGATTGCTGCTTTTGTTGCTCGTTGTGACAACTGTTGTCGTGTGAAGACGGTTCACATGAAAGCAGGCTTACTTCAACCCTTGTCAATTCCTGGTTGGAAATGGGAAGAAGTCAGCATGGATTTTATCATTGGGCTCCCAACTTCTGTTAAGGGTTACGATTCTATCTGGGTGATTGTAGACCGTTTGACCAAGGTTGCTCGTTTTATTCCAGTTCGAACTGACTATCGTCCACATCAATATGCGGAATTGTATTTCGAGCACATTGTTTGTCAGTATGGTGTGCCTCGAACTATCATATTAGATCGTGGACCATAGTTCACTGCCCATTTTTGGGAGTGTCTTCATGAGCAGATTGGTACTCACTTGGTTCGTAGTTCTGCTTATCATCCCCAAATGGCTGGCCAAACTGAACGTGTTAACCAAATCCTAGAAGACATGTTGAGGGCATGTGATCTCTCTTCAAAGGGTTCTTAGGTAAAGTGGTTGCCATTAGCTGAGTTCTCTTATAACAATAGTTACCAAGAGAGCATCAAGATGGCTCCATTTGAAGCCCTGTATGGTCAAAAATGTCGAACCCCGTTGAATTGGGTGGAATCCGGGGAACGAAGGTATTATGGCATCGATTTTGTGAACGAAGCGGAACAGCAAGTCCGCACCATCCAGCAACATCTGGAAGCTGCTCAAGCTCGTCAGAAAAGTTAAACTGACAAGAGAAGGAAGCCGATTGAGTTTGCAGTCGGTGACCATGTGTATATCAAGGTGTCTCCGATGAAAGGTGTACAAAGGTTCGGAGTCAAGCGAAAGCTTGCACCTCGTTATGTGGGACCCTATTGGATTCATGAGAAGAAAGGGAATGTAGCATACAAAGTTAGTTGAGCTTCGAGCTATTTTTCCTGTCTTTCACGTATCACAATTGAAGAAATGCCTTCGTGTTCCAGAAGAACGAGTGGAAGTTCGGGATATCAAGTTGAAATCTGACTTGGTGTATGAAGAAAAACCTGTAGCGGTTCTTGACCGCAAGGAACGGGTGACACGTAATCGAGTGGTTAAATTCTACAAAGTGTTGTGGAGTAACCACAGGGAGGAAGATGCCACTTGGGAAACGGAGGATTATTTAAAAGAAGTTTATAAAACCTTCTTCGAAAATCAGTAAGCTTCCAAATCTCGGGACGAGATTTTTATAAGGGGGGAGGGCTGTAACACCCCAGTGTTATGGTTGCATCAATCACATCCATGACATGAGCATTATCATCTACTCAAGCATTCCATGATCATCATCTACCTTGAGCCATGTCATTTTATGCTTAAGTATGCTTTAACTTGCTTAAATAGGCTTCATATGCTTGTGTTGGTGTGTACCATGCTTATGATTGTGTGCTATGCCTTGGTAATTAGTTTAATTATGCTTAACTCAACCTTAGGAGCAATGTTCATGTTGATCACTTCTCCAAATTAAGTGCTTAAGTCATATTTACATGTATAGGCCCTAGAAACCTCTTTTGCTTAAGCCTTTAAAACATGTTTTGTAAAATGTTTGCATGTCAAAACTTTCTACAGCAAAGTTGTAGAAAATTTTATAAGGAACAAAAGTTGTTTGATGGCCATCTCACGAAAATGAACACATCTTGCTCAAACAGTGCTTGCAAGGCAGTTTTGGGTGCTGTTTTAGCACTTAGTCAAATTCGGCTAAGTCCTGGCGCGAGCAGTTTGCTCGATCGAATTTGCGAGCTTCATATCTTTCAATCCAAGCCGATCTGGCTCTTGCTCCAGTTGACAATGTTGTAGAACTCAGCTAGTACTTCAACTTTGTTAACTACACCATCTCCTAACTCGCCTTGGTTTGGAAGATAATCATCGTCGAAGTTGCTCTATCACCGGGTCGGGCGTCAACATAATGGCCGCAGTCACCTATCAGCTCCTTTTCGGAACCATGCCCCTAAAACCGACATACATTCAGCTCCAGATGGCAGATCAGACATTCTGAAAGGTTGAAGGTATAGTAACTGATGTCCCTGTCAAAATAGACGATCATTTTGTCCATACAGACTTTCAGGTTATTGACATGGGAGAAGACGAGTACGATCCACCCATCATCCTTGGGAGACCGTTCCTCAGCACCGTTAAAGCAATCATCTACATTGGAACCGAAGAAGTCCACATGCACTTCCCTTCTGAGAAGGTATGCCGCTATTTTGCTGATCCTAACTATATAGTTGAAGACTCTAAGCTGGTCAGGACAAGAAGAAGACGACGCAACCGCAACCAGAGGAGGCAAATCATCAAGGACGGATGGTCAGACTACGAAGGAGAAGTGGTAAGGTCTGAAGACATACAACTTGAACAGAACTGTCCTGAGGAGACCGTAGCACCGAGTCAGGTGTGGAGAGAGAAGATAGTTATACACGAAGAGGAGGCGCCGCCGGAACCACCGACTACGCCATCCAGCGAATCCCAGGACGACTGAGAAAACAGAGAGTCCCATTCAGGAGGACTTAAAAACACCGAACGCCTTGCCTAGAGGTAAACTTGATAGTTATCCTTTTCCTTTTAATTATTTAAAATAGTTTGCTTAGTTAATCATGTTCATACTATCCTAAAAAGAAAATAAAAATGTTAAAACCAGTAAGCCCCATGTGAGTATACAAGTGGCATAAAACCCATAAGTACATTCACTGTGGTGGCATAAAAAATAATAAAATAAAAATATTCTTCGGCTCTATAAAAATATAAAAATAAAATTGTGATCCTACAAATGAAAGTAGCATTTATTGAGGAGGCTCAACATGATAAAGGCTAGATATTTATGCTAACACCTAATCAGTTCCACAAAGCTTTGTTGTCTATTTGAGCTCCACAGAATTCAAGGATCAAGAAGACTAGCAGACGGAGGACATCCTAATCGCTGTCAGGGCGCTGCCGACTTTCAAATACACCTCCACCACATGCTAGCTACATCAGAAGAAATTACGTCAAAATCCAGCTTGGGGTAGAGCACCCCCATTTATCCCGCTAAGTATTTCTATCTACATTTATACTTATACTATATTAAAATAAAAAAATATACATAACCATGAAAAACCAAATAAAGATTTTGTGCTTATATATATATATATATCTTTTGCTTAATGTGCTTAATAAATAAATAAATAAAGTGGCTATGCTAAACTAAATCCTAATAAAACTCTAGCATGGATATGATGAATAGTTGCTCTGCCTAATTTTCAAATTTGAAGTTCTCTCTCAAGTTTAGACATAACTGTTATAATTTAAAGCTTGCTCTAAACCTGAACTTGTGGGAAGAGAACTTGATCTGAAGTCTATGTTGTTAACGGATATGATATGGGAAGGTTGAGCTGTTGTTTATCTGTTTCTAGAGATGCTAGAAATCTAGAGAATTTTATCTTTGAAAATTTTTAAAATATCACATGATGAGTTCCTGTATGATGAGAGTTTAAATTCCGACCACAGCTATATATACATGCTTGCTAGACTTTGAGCCACACATTTACTTTTTACTGCTTATGAGCATTGAGTGTGGTCAAGCTGTGTAGACCCTAGAGCTTGTCATGTGGTTAAAATTAAGATTCACTTGCACGTTCACTCACACATGCTGCTTCTACTCCGGAAGTACGCATCCACATATATCCACTCATTTCCATCTCTAGAGCCACCCAAAAGTATTCTACTCCTAATCCAGGAGAGAATAGCCAAAAACATTCTCCTATTTCTGTTTTTCCCTATGAAATAAATGCTCAAGTTATCTTGGTTACTACCACTTGCTATATTATTTCAGTAGATGAGTGCTCTAAAAAAAGAGAGAAAGAATACGAGGAAATAAAAAGGGGCAAGTGCCCGGAACCTCGAAAGAAAAGAAAAAGTGAGACGAGAGGTAAAAATGGACAAGTGTCCGACAGTAGAATTAGGGGTACAAGATACCCACCTGATAGGAAAGAAAAATAAAATGTAGAGCATCTCATTCTCCTCAAAAGTTTCAAAGAGCAAGAAAGGTATGTATGCCCTCAAAAGAGCACAAGTAGAATTAGACTTTCACCATTGTTATCACAATCATCACCATACTTTCGCCACACATGCACATCTTGATTTGACTTAATGACTTGTTTCTCTGGATCCATGGTTTGATTATGCAATAAATGTCTTGTAAGTATGTATACTTTATCTCCCACCTATGAGCTCCAGATATCATAAGTCTTATTAAAGTAGGGTGAGAGAGAAGGCAAGGTCACTATGCTTCATACCACAAATACTACATACTTTGAAAGAAGGCATATACCATCACTGCCTTGGTAAGGATCAAAATCTACAAAAGATAGATCTGAGAGAGTCATACAAGGAATCTCTGAGTTTTATTTGAAAATCTGCAAAAGCTCCAGAGCTATAGCTTATCAAGAATAAGAGACATGGCACTTGACTAGACCGTTCTATCTTTTAACTGCTCAAGACAGAAGTGACGGTTACAAGTCCCATGGTGAAAGGTAAAATGAGTAAGTTTTAAGTCTTGACGTTTTACTCTAACTCAGAGATGAGACCTTATTTGAAAGCATGTGTACCGTCAAAACTCAAAGGCATTACAGCAACTTCTGATCCATCACTGAGATTATCCTTGCTCAGGGACGAGCAAGAGGTAAGCTTGGGGGAGTTTGTTGACAGTCCTTAAGTATCAAATATAATCAACAAATAAACAAAGAAAAGGATCCAAATGCAACCGACACCCAGACTTAGGGTTTTATCTGACAGAATTCCACGAGTTTTGGTGTTTGTCTATTTCTGTAGGGGGTTATCAGGAATTATGGAGGAAAGGCCCACACGTCGGGTTTACATAGAGATATTAACATGCACCGCAATTATCCAACATCTAGAAGAGTCCAGAAGCCACGGAAACGAGCAGGAGGCCGATCAGGCCAAGGGACAGGGCGCCTGCCCTCCCCCCTTGGGCGCCCGCCCTGACCGGAGAGCCAATCAGGCTCCGCCTCGCAGATCATGCTCCACCGACCTAAGGGATTAAGGAAAACCGTGCGATTAAGGTCGGTTTGATCCGACGGTCCATATTCATTTGGAGGGACTATATAAGCAGGCCCCTGGCCCCTGGAGAGGAGGACCTTGGAAGCCCTAATTCATTCATCCATCTTGGGAGAAGAAGTCTCTGATCAAGCCCTAGAGCCACCACATCAACTAGATCTCTAGTTTAGCATAGCTACATAGGATTAGAACTAGAAGGAGTCAATCTTCGATTGGTTTCCAGATCTATCAAGAGGATTCATGGTAATTCCTCTACTGTTCTTCATTTGTTCATCATTGTTCTTCAATATTATGAATATGTCTTTGTTCTACTTCAATATATTGATTATGAATTTGCTCTACTTGTTTATATTTGCAATTATATCGTTCTTAGTTTATCATAGTTATATGCTTGGCTTAGTTAGATTGGAATTATATACATGTTTAGGATCGTATAGCGTTTATCCATGTGTACAGTGGGTAAATGATAAGTATTGTGTAGGCGTGGTGCCTATACCGTATTTATCTGCGATTGTACCCTATATGTCGGATCGCGGGGTAGTTCGTGGTGGTGACAGCTTCATTGATTCTTATATAGTCCCCCTCTCGTGTATAGGGAAGGCAGAGCAACATTATTACAGGGCAGTGATTGCTATGTTTCTCATCTTCCTTGATAATATCACTATGCATGGGCGTAGTCCTGTCTCGCAATGATTGCCAAGTATAATTGCACTATGATATGCTAGACTTTATAGTTAAGAATAACTTAGGCAATGTTCTTGTAGTTCATCCTAATTCCATGCTAATGACTTGCTAGAATATCTGTTGAGGTGCTCATCATTATTATATGTGGCTAGTTATGCTGATCGGATTAATTATCTTTGTCACCATTCATACTTTATCTATATTTTATGTGACATTTATCCCTGTATGAAAGAGATAGATAAATGCTCTCTATTACACTTGCAATGATAGATACTCAATTCCATATTTCAGTCCATAAGCAACATTGATGATTAGTAATCCCTTCCCAGTGGTAAAAATATAAATAACGATACCTGGAATACTTCCCGGTTAAAATGCTACATCAGTATTAATCTGTGCGCTTGCAGATCTCATTTATTATTCATTCAGAAGAGCAATTGCATATTTCAATACCGTGTCTCTCATGTCATGCTGGGGATGACAACTTGGCTTAAGTGGCATGAGGGATAGGTTCGGCATTTTTGGCGCCGTTATCAGAACTAGAAAACTAAGTCTACTTTTGGTAATGACGTTAAGAATGCCCAACATACAGCCCCCTCAGCTGAAGAAAAGTGCTACTCTGGGTGCTTCTACTAGTTCCTCCTTGCCTAGCTCTAAAATCATTTGCCACCAATGCAAAGGCATGGGACATGTCACGAAGGATTGCCCTAGTCGTCGCGCTTTCATTGCTACCAAGGATGGATATGCAAGTGCTAGTGATGTTAACGATGATTTAGCTCTTGCTGCTAACATTGATGCAGATTCCTCTAAGGGCGATCAAGGCAAGGACGCCATCCACATTGACTCTGTGGCTGCCTCCACGGGCTATCCTAGCCTTCTTGTGCAGCGTGTGTTGAGTTCACGTGTGGGACATGAAGAAGAGATGCAAATCCAGCACCATAATTTGTTCCACATGTATCTCATTGTGCAGGTTGTCATGTTCTCACCATCATTGATAGCGGGAGTTACAGCAACTTGGTGAGTTCAGATTTGGTTGAGAAGCTTGACTTGACCATACGACAACATTCGTATCCATATAAACTTCAATGATTCAATAATAGTGGTAAGACTAAGGTAACTAAATCAGCCCGCATTAGCTTTTTCATAGACATTTATCATGATACTGCTGATTTTGATGTTGTACCTATGCAAGCTTGTTCAATTTTATTAGGACGTCCATGGGAATTTGATAATGATGCTTTACACTAGGGTAGAACTAATACATACACTCTCATGCATAAGGCCAAGAAAATTACTTTACTACCTTTGTCACCTATGGATATTGTTAAACATGCTAAAGAGATTAACAATAAACCTCCAATAGAGATTAAGTTATAAGGAGGTGATTTACTTGCTACAACTTCTGCTGCTGCTGAGTTATGTGATACTCCAGATGCACCATGTTATACTATTTTTCGTCAACCTATTATATCTTGTGTATTGCCTGCTGTCACTAACCTTTTACAGGAGTTCGTTGATGGGGAAGAGTCGAGGACTACTTCGCTTCTAGAAGGAGGGGATGATGAGGACATCACCAAGATGGAGTCGAGAACAACTCCAATTCAAGAAGAAGAGGGTGATGAGGACATCGCCACATTGGACACATCGACACCATCGTCTTTCTCAAGTTGCAATTCATCTCCAACTCAGCTACCACGTCACTCTCGGATTCAACAGACACATCGTTAGTGTTTTGATCATAACTTCTTCATACAACATCAAAACAGGGTGATCTTGGACTTATTAGAAAGGAGACAACAACACCGTCATTTTGGATCTAGTCCCAGCTCCAGAACAGTCGTGGATTAATCTGTGTGACCACAAATTGTGCTGCATCACTTATTTTGGGCCAAGGTGGGGTTGGGTGGCGCCCTGCTCGCTCGCCTTCCCTCTCGTTTCGGTCACGGTCAGGTTTGAGTTGATCACAGTATAATTGCATACATCTTACCTTGAATTGTCATCCGAATCTAAGGGACAAGTGTCCGGAACCTCGATTCGAAAAAAAGAGAGAGCTCATGGTCCCTCCAACATAATATGCCAAGGAGTGGATGATTTGTCTGATCCAGGAATATGATATTTCCCTCCCTGGTTATAAACATCAAATTAATATCACAACAGTTGATGCCACCACAATTAAGAGAAGGTCGAAGCTATGTTTTATTTGCAAACTCCACTTACTCTCCAGTAGACAAAATTTAAGGAAGAGAGTAGTCTATTTTAAGCTATCCTACTCTACAATCACTATAGAATTCATGATAAACACTTTAAATTTCCACAATACATGATGGCTAGACTAGTTTTATATAATTTAATTTCCAAGTTATGCATTAAATGTTTACTCATTATGATAGAACCAACCTTTTTATCGGGACGAGTAAAAGCCTAAGTGTGGGGGTAATTGTTGACACTTGTTAACTCACAATATTTGTTAGCATTTATTTCTCCACCAGGTATGAATATCTACTAGAATAGGGTTATTACTGACAATTTTCATGAGTTTTGCATATTCTTTGTTTTCCAGGGTTTATTTTAGAAAGAGTTGAAAAGAGGGATTCAAGTGCAAAATAAACACGAAACTTATCCGCGACGCAACAACACCACCAACGGGACGTGGGAAGACTCTAGAAGGTCTTACTTAGTTGGAGCTAAAATAATTGTTTATTCTGACCATGCTACTCTTAAATATCTGCTCACTAAGAAAGATGCTAAACCACGATTCATAAGATGGATTTTATTACTTCAAGAATTTGATTTGGAAATTAAGAATAGAAAAGGAATAGAAAACCCTATTGCTGATTATTTGTCTTGGGTGTATTTTAAGGAACCTTAGGAATTACCTATTAATGACTAATTAAGAGATGACATGCTGTTTAAAGTGACCAAGATAGATCATTGGTACGCAAATATTGTCAACTTTATGGTTGCAGGTTACGTACCACTAGGAGAAAATTAGAAGAGGCTCATTTATGAAAGTCGTCTCCACATATGGGATCCACCCTACCTCTTTTGGGTATGGTCAAATGGGTTGCTTAGAAGATGTGTACCAGTGGAGGAGGGCATGTAGATCATTCAAAAATGTCATGCATCACCATATGGAGGTCATTATGTGGTATTCCGTACTCATGCAAAAATTTGGCAGAGTGGCTTCTTCTGGCCAACCATGTATGAAGACACTAAAGATTTATCCAAAGATGTGGGTCGTGTCAGAGGCACGGAAATAACAATGCTAGAGATGCTATGCCACTCACCAACAATCTTCAGATATAACTCTTTGATGTCTGGGGAATTGATTACATGGGACCATTTGTGAAATCGTGGAATTATAAGTACATTTTGGTGGCAGTTGACTATGTATCCAAATGGGTAGAAGTCATGCCATGCAAGAAGGCTGATTCAAGGCACTCAAAGAGGATGTTTGAAGAGGTTATATTTCCGAGGTTTGGAACACCTAGGATGGTTATAAGTGATGGAGGAACACATTTCACTCATAAGAAGTTTCACTCATACCTACAAGCTCATGGAATACGACATAATGTCGCTACTCCATATCATCCTCAAACAAGTGGCTAGGCAGAAACATCAAATAAACAAAACAAGAACATTCTCTAGAAAATAGTAAATGAGATGGGAACTTTATGGAAGGATCAGTTACTAGATGCACTATGGGCATACCGGACAGCTTATAAAACACCTTTGGGTATGTCACCATATCAATTGGTATATGGTAAGACCTACCACTTACTAGTTGAACTAGAACATAAAGCTCACTGGGCTATCAAAAGATGGAATATGGATTTAGAAGCCGTTGGAGAGAAAAGAAAAATGCAATTATTAGAAATAGAAGAGTGGAGAGAAAAGGCGTATCACAATTCGAAGATCTACAAAGAGCGAACGAAGAGATGGCATGACAAGAGGATCAAGAAGAAGGAATTTGCACCAGGAGATAAGGTATTACTTTTTAATTCCAGGTTCAAATTATTCAGGCTTGGAAAATTGAGGAGCAAATGGGAAGGACCCTTCACCATCGTGAATTCATCACCACACGGAGCAGTAACTCTACAATCAAGCGAAGGTATGTTATTCAAGGTAAATGGACACCGACTTAAACTTTATTTAGAACCATTTGATTCAGGAGTAGTTGATGAAATAGAATTTATCCAATTACCAACATATTAAGCTCTATTTATTCCAGTATGAAAATTTATCCGAAAACACGTCTAACAGAAAATAGGAAGAGTCTAAAGGCACCACACAGAAGGGCACCCAAGGTAGGCCCCTGGTGGGGCCGGCCAATGCCTAGGTGGGGCCGATCGGTGCCCCCTTGCCGCCTCTCGTCCCAACTCTCGTTCCCTATCCTTCTACACCCTTCCTACGAATATTCGTGCAATATCCAATTGTGTTTTGATATTCTTTCGTACGGATCCCGTAGAGCCTAGGATTTGTCCTCATCCTATCTCCTGAAAACCCATATAAATACGTACCTAGACCCTCCTCAATAGTATCCCATAACCAGCCACCTCTTTCCTCAAAGAAGCTCTCCAATCTAGATCTAATAGCAATGGCGGACAAGGTAGTCGTCTCCTATGACGCGGACTTCAACAACATCCCCAGCGATGACTCGAAGGCCCTCGTCCTCGTGCAGCCGAAGCCTCTCGTCGTTGTGCCACCGAAGCAAGTTGCTACAGTGCCCTAGCGTCATGAGCAAGCCTACTACATATAAGATCCATCTGCTCTTCCTCCAACTCCTACAAGACTGCTGCTTGAAGGAGGTGCTAAGGGGAAGCAAATTGCTATCCCGAAGGGTACTCCGCTTCTTCCACCTAAGGACAATGAACGGCTCTTATCGGTCCAAACCGATAAGAATGGGAAGCTGATATGTGCCAAGTACACCAATGCTCGTCCTGTTATCCAAGGGGTTCGTGCAAACCCTAATGAAGTATGCTACGTTGAGCATATCGCACCAAAGCCCAAACCCAAGAGGAAGAGAGCAGCACTAGCATTAGCACTAGAAAACCAAGGGGTTCGTGCAAACCCTAATGAAGTATGCTACGTTGAGCATACCGCACCCAAACCTAAGAGGAAGAGAGCAGCACCAGCAATAGCACTGGAAAAAGTTCCCAAGCAGCCAACTCCTACCCTACGCACCCTCAACGAGAAGCTTGAAGGCCTCTTTGACATTGTCAAGGTGATGGAGAAGTCCAACAATCTAAGGGACAAGCTCATAGAAGGCATGGACAATTAGTTAGGGATCAGTCTGTTGACACCGTTTTTGGGCACGTGTCCATGTTTGGTAGAGTACAGGCCGGCAGGATAGGACGACGGTATTTTGTCTACAGGATGAATTGCCGATGAGGGTGGTTGCCGATGAAGGAGAGATTGAATGTGACTAAATCTGTAGATGGTGATTTGTCTGTGCCGATGGCTACGATAGGGAAGTCTGCCGATGACTATGACAAGGGAGTCTGTTGATGATACGGAGGGAGAGTCCGGGAGTTGCCGATCGGTTTGTGGAGATGTTCCAGCTTGTCACGGGGGCATAGCTTTATGTTTTCCTTAGTTATTTAAATCGTTTTGTATACGGATTCTATGTAATTTGGAATTCGAATTCTAGTCATGTCTGGTTGTAACTCTTTGAGCAAGGTATAAATATAGACCCTAGGGCCTTGTAATGAGGGATCAATCAATCAATCAAACACACGCTTTTACTCATATTCCAGCATCTACTTTTTTCGACGACTTCGTCATACTTTTTCCTTTTCATTACGAGTTCTTAGGAATTCATCGACTTAAGCTCGGCGCGTTCTCAAGTTCCGCGTGAGTACCTCTTAGCCGTGACATCCGGGCGCATCGCTGTTGTCAGGACTAAAGTATTCGAGTTACCACCTTTGCCGATAGTAAGGTCAAATCGGCTAGCACGCCTTAACGTTTGAATCGGGTATTAGCCCTTTGTGTTTGCAGATCAATTTTTGCACCAACACATCTTTTGGCACGCCTGGTGGGACAGATTCAAGATCAAGATCTACATGTCGACTTCTGAGTTTGATCAAGACAACGTCATCCCCGTGACGGAAGCCAATCTCAAGGATGAGCAGACTGGGCTATCAAAAGATGGAATATGGATTTAGAAGTCGTTGGAGAGAAAAGAAAAATGCAATTATTAGAAATAGAAGAGTGGAGAGAAAAGGTGTATCACAATTTGAAGATCTACAAAGAGCGAACGAAGAGATGGCATGACAAGAGGATCAAGAAGAAGGAATTTGCACCAGGAGATAAGGTATTACTTTTTAATTCCAGGTTCAAATTATTCAGGCTTGGAAAATTGAGGAGCCAATGGGAAGGACCCTTCACCATCGTGAATTTATCACCACACGGAGCAGTAACTCTACAATCAAGCGAAGGTATGTTATTCAAGGTAAATGGACACCGACTTAAACTTTATTTAGAACCATTTGATTCAGGAGTAGTTGATGAAATAGAATTTATCCAATTACCAACATATTAAGCTCTATTTATTCCAGTATGAAAATTTATCCGAAAACACGTCTAACAGAAAATAGGAAGAGTCTAAAGGCACCACACAGAAGGGCACCCAAGGTAGGCCCCTGGTGGGGCCGGCCAACGCCTAGGTGGGGCCGATCGGTGCCCCCTTGCCGCCACTCGTCCCAACTCTCGTTCCCTATCCTTCTACACCCTTCCTACGAATATTCGTGCAATATCCAATTGTGTTTTGATATTCTTTCGTACGGATCCCGTAGAGCCTAGGATTTGTCCTCATCCTATCTCCTGAAAACCCATATAAATACGTACCTAGACCCTCCTCAATAGTATCCCATAACCAGCCACCTCTTTCCTCAAAGAAGCTCTCCAATCTAGATCTAATAGCAATGGCGGACAAGGTAGTCGTCTCCTACGACGCGGACTTCAACAACATCCCCAGCGATGACTCGAAGGCCCTCGTCCTCGTGCAGCCGAAGCCTCTCGTCGTTGTGCCACCGAAGCAAGTTGCTACAGTGCCCTAGCGTCATGAGCAAGCCTACTACATATAAGATCCATCTGCTCTTCCTCCAACTCCTACAAGACTGCTGCTTGAAGGAGGTGCTAAGGGGAAGCAAATTGCTATACCGAAGGGTACTCCGCTTCTTCCACCTAAGGACAATGAACGGCTCTTATCGGTCCAAACCGATAAGAATGGGAAGCTGATATGTGCCAAGTACACCACTGCTCGTCCTGTTATCCAAGGGGTTCGTGCAAACCCTAATGAAGTATGCTATGTTGAGCATATCGCACCAAAGCCCAAACCCAAGAGGAAGAGAGCAGCACTAGCATTAGCACTAGAAAACCAAGGGGTTCGTGCAAACCCTAATGAAGTATGCTACGTTGAGCATACCGCACCCAAACCTAAGAGGAAGAGAGCAGCACCAGCATTAGCACTGGAAAAAGTTCCCAAGCAGCCAACTCCTACCCTACGCACCCTCAACGAGAAGCTTGAAGGCCTCTTTGACATTGTCAAGGTGATGGAGAAGTCCAACAATCTAAGGGACAAGCTCATAGAAGGCATGGACAATTAGTTAGGGATCAGTCTGTTGACACCGTTTTTGGGCACGTGTCCATGTTTGGTAGAGTACAGGCCGGCAGGATAGGACGACGGTATTTTGTCTACAGGATGAATTGCCGATGAGGGTGGTTGCCGATGAAGGAGAGATTGAACGTGACTAAATCTGTAGATGGTGATTTGTCTGGGCCGATGGCTACGACAGGGAAGTCTGCCGATGACTATGACAAGGGAGTCTGTTGATGATACGGAGGGAGAGTCCGGGAGTTGCCGATCGGTTTGTGGAGATGTTCCAGCTTGTCACGGGGGCATAGCTTTATGTTTTCCTTAGTTATTTAAATCGTTTTGTATACGGATTCTATGTAATTTAGAATTCGAATTCTAGTCGTGTCTGGTTGTAACTCTTTGAGCAAGGTATAAATATAGACCCTAGGGCCTTGTAATGAGGGATCAATCAATCAATCAAACACACGCTTTTACTCATATTCCAGCATCTACTTTTTTTCGACGACTTCGTCATACTTTTTCCTTTTCATTACGAGTTCTTAGGAATTCATCGACTTAAGCTCGGCGCGTTCTCAAGTTCCGCGTGAGTACCTCTTAGCCGTGACATCCGGGCGCATCGCTGTTGTCAGGACTAAAGTATTCGAGTTACCACCTTTGCCGATAGTAAGGTCAAATCGGCTGGCACGCCTTAACGTTTGAATCGGGTATTAGCCCTTTGTGTTTGCAGATCAATTTTTGCACCAACACATCATTTGGCACGCCTGGTGGGACAGATTCAAGATCAAGATCAACATGTCGACTTCTGAGTTTGATCAAGAGAACGTCATCCCCGTGACGGAAGCCAATCTCAAGGATGAGCAGAAGCAAGCTATTGCTAAAGCTATGGAGGATTACAAGCAGCAATGCCTGAGGTCCTTCAGCATGAACAGGAGTGGTGAGGTGATTCAGAAGGATGCACTGCCGGCACCTCGGCAGGTTACTTTTGAGTCCAATCCTGGCAAACTTCAAGAGATGGTTGACAGCGCTATCAACCGTGCTTTGATCAACCAAGCTGGTGTACTGTCTAATACGGTTTTCAATGTCGTGGCAAGAACTTTCAAGGAGGGACAATTGCCACCGGATTATGTGGGCCCCACTTATCACCAGCCAAAGTCACCAGTGGTCACAGCTCCATCGGCTGCTACGGCTGTTGCGGGTATGGAGATTCCTGTTCCGCCAAGCACATTGGGAGTCACCAATGGACAGTCTATGCCGATGACAACTAATCCACAAACTTCAGATGGGCAGATTAAACTTGCCACGGATTTGTTAGCATCGGCAATGACAGGGTTAACTCCTCCCAACTGGTGGGGTTATGGCATGCCTCCAGAGTTAACGCCGGGTACATCGCAGACGACTGATATGAGAGGCAAGACTCCCATGGCATCGGCACCTCCCAATATGCCGATGAACTAGAGTCCCCAGTATACTACAACTACTACTGCAAGACCTTACACTGGGAATTCTCAAGCTCCAATGTCCTAGATGCCTAACGCAGCGGCAGACTCGATGCTGATGCAACAGAGGTCTATGGCTCAATCAGGGTATGTCAATTCAATGATGATGCCCAATTACCAGTCATCGGCAGGGCCTATGCCGATGAATGCTAATAATGGATGGCTTGGGCAGCAAGTCTTTCCGCAAACGCCCCAACAGAGTCACCAGGCTACAGGGTTCCAGCAAGGACAGATCTATCCCGGGTTCCAGAATCAGGGGATCCCTAACCAGCCAATGAGTCTCGGGCAGCAGGTCAGCGGACAGCAGATTGGCGGGCAACAGCTTGGTGGTCCACAGGTTGGAGGTCAGATGATCAACCCAATGTTCCGTGCAGATCGTGCACCGAACAGACACGTGGAGGCTTACCAGCAGGCACCTGATCCGCAACCGCCCCATCGGCAAGATGCCGATGCATACTGGGCCGATAAGATTGCTGAAGTAATGAGAGACCAATTCGGGATAAAACCCAAAGTCAATACTTACTCTTATCGGACACCGTATCCTCCTGCATACGACTTGATCCCGCTTCCACATCGGTACAAGGTACTGGATTTTACTAAGTTTTCTGGGCAGGATGACACGTCGACCATGGAACACGTTAACAGGTTCATCATTCAATGCGGAGAAGCTGGTAACACGGACGAGTTAAGGGTTCGTCTATTTTCATCATCATTGTCTGGATCTACTTTTACCTGGTTTATATCACTACCTCCCAACTCAGTGGTTACTTGGGCCGATCTGGAAAAACAATTCAACAAATACTTCTTCTCTGGGGTCCATGAGAAGAAGATCACCGATTTGGTCAAATTAAAGCAGTGTAATGATGAATCGGTTGAGGGTTTTGTACAGAGGATACGGGAAGTCAAGAACAAGTGCTATAGTCTGGTTCTGGACGATCGGCAGCTAGCCGATTTGGCTTTCCAGGGTTTGTTGCCACACATTAGGGACAAATATGCATCTCAGGAGTTTGAAAGCTTAAGTCATCTGGTGCAAAGAATCTCCGATCAAGACATCAAGCCGTTTGAACCCAAGAGAGCATGGAACAAAAAGGTGTCGTTCGTTGACGAAGCAACAAGCTCGGATTCCGATGAAGAACCAGTCATCGGCTTGGCAGAGTGGGTGAAAAACAAGAAGCCGATGTCTTGTCCTTTTGGACATAAAGAACCAGAGAAATTTTTGTTTGACACCGCTAAAGCCGATAGGATATTCGACTTTCTGCTCCAGGAAGGTCAGATCAAACTGTCACCTAATCACGTGATCCCATCGGCTGAAGAATTGAAAAAGATGACATATTGCAAGTGGCACAATGCAACTTCTCATGGCACTAACGAGTGCAAGGTGTTCAGACAGCAACTGCAATCGGCTATAGAATCTGGGAGAATCAAATTTGACAGCTCCAAGACCCAGAAGCCGATGAAGATTGATCAACATCCTTTCCCAACGAACATGTTGGATGCTAAGGGAAAAGCCAAGGTCTTAACCTCAGAAGCAGCCGAAAGAAGTGCATCGGTAGATCCTCAGCATCAAGTTACTACTGCCGATGCGAGAGGAAGGGGCTTGGTCCAGGAAGGAACCAGCTCAGGAAGGCCTCCCCGATCTGGGATCGTAATAACTCACAGAAGGCCTGGGGAAACTTGGCAGCAACGAGAAGATCGGTACCGGCGCCAGCAAGAAGATTATCGTCGGGAAGAAGAAAGACGCCGACAGGAGTGGAATCGGCATAGGGATCACTGGAATTGTCCGTTCTTCATCCATTGCTGGGAGGAGAATATCAAGCTTCCTACTGTCAGAGATTTCCCTGAGTGCAACGGTTATGATCGGTACGACAGGTCCGATCGGAACTATCATGATAATGATCGGCGCTTCGATGGGTCGAGTAGAGGGAGAGCATCTGTCCATGATCGGCTGGGAGGCAGACTCAGTGTGCACGACAGGCTTGGTGATCATGTCCAATATTTTCCCAGGAACCAGGAAGAACTTGAGGAGATGGCTAATGCACAAGTTCCCAACGAATTCATATTTTGCAGGGATGCCAATGCGCATCGGATGGAGTCAAGGGAAAATCATCGCCCGGCAGCAAGGCAGAAGCCGCTTCCTCCATGGTGTCCAGAAGGGTTGACCAAGACACAGAAAAGGAGGTTGCAGCGCGAAAGGCAAGGAGGGCTAAGCAAGGGCGAGAACTCTGGTCAGTCTGGAGATCAGCAGCAATCAGATCCCAAGGGGGAAGGTCCATCGGCAGATGTCAACATGGTCTTTATGTTGCCGATGGAGTTTCTTCCGCCATCCAGTGATGATGAGTTGGAATTTTCCGACCAAATAGCTCAATTGGCTCTGGATCCGATGACAGCTATCTTCGAGAAACCTGCCGATGACGAAAGACAACATCTCAAGGCTCTGTTTGTCAAAGGGAGGGTTGATGGGCAGCCGATGACCAAGATTCTAGTTGATGGTGGGGCTGCTATCAACATCATGCCGTATGCAGTATATCGGAAGCTTGGGAGAGGGGATCAGGATTTGACCAAGACCGATATGATGCTTAAAGACTTTGAAGGGAACGTGTCTCCAGTCAAGGGGGCAATATGTGTAGAGTTGACCATCGGCAGCAAAACATTGCCGACAACCTTCTTTGTGATCAGTGGAAAGGGTGCTTACAACTTGCTATTGGGAAGAGATTGGATTCACGCTAATTGTTGCATCCCGTCTACACTGCACCAATGCTTGGTTCAGTGGGTAGGAGACAAAATTGAGATTGTCCCGGGAGATTCTTCTTATGTCATTGCGTCGGCAGAGGCGGACACATATGAGAGGACTAGGTGTATTTCAGGAGAAGTTTGGGAGAAAGATTTTCTCAAGGTTGCCGATTACGAGATTCCACCGATCCAAGTAGTCGGTTCTGACGAAGGTTTTTAATGGATAGGTTCGCCGATGATGGAAAGTTAGGCGAGGGATTCACATCGGCCGATGATTTGGTAGAAGTAGATATAGGTAATGGTGATAAGCCTAGACCCACTTTTATTAGTGCTAAGTTAGATTCTGAGTGTAAGCAACGGTTAACCGATTTGTTAAAGGAATATAAAGATTGCTTTGCTTGGGATTATACTAAGATGCCTAGTTTGGACCGATCAATTGTTGAACATCGGTTGCCTATTAAGTCTGGATTTCGGCCACATCAGCAGCCAGCTCGCCGATGTAATCCTAATATTCTTCCTGACATCAAGGCCGAAATAACCAAACTTGTTGAAGCCAAATTTATTCGGCAGTGTCGGTATGCCGAATGGATTTCCAATGTTGTTCCGGTCTACAAGAAGAACGGGAAGCTTTGGGTCTGCATTGATTTCAGGAATCTCAATAAAGCTACGCCGATGGATGGATACCCAATGCCAGTTGCCGATCTGCTGGTTGACGCTGCGGCTAGGCATCGGATTATTAGCTTTATGGATGGCAATGCAGGATACAATCAAATATTCATGGCTGAAGAAGATATTTCAAAAACTGCGTTTAGGTGCCCTGGTCATGTTGGATTGTTTGAGTGGATAGTCATGACTTTTGGCCTAAAGAATGCTGGTGCTACTTATCAAAGGGCCATGAATTTTATATTTCATGAGTTCATCGGCAAACTGGTAGAGATTTATATTGATGATGTGGTGGTCAAGTCTGGGGATTTCTCAAAGCATCTTGCCGATTTACGAAAGGTGTTGGAATGCACGAAGAAGCATGGTTTGAAAATGAATCCCAATAAGTGTGCATTTGGGGTATCGGCAGGGCAATTTCTTGGTTTCATGGTGCACCAGAGGGGAATTGAAATCAGTCGAAGATCTATTGATGCCATCAATAAGATAGTAGCCCCTACCAACAAGACTGAGTTACAATCCTTGATCGGCAAGGTAAATTTTATCAGAAGGTTTATATCTAACTTGTCTGGTAGAATTCGTGCTTTCAGCCCTCTTCTTAAGTTAAAGGCCGATCAAGAGTTTGTTTGGGGGAAGGAACAACAGATGGCTCTGGATGAAATCAAGAAGTGTTTAATAAATCCTCCAGTTCTAATTCCACCTCAGCAAGGGAAGCCCTTCAGATTGTATTTGTCTACCGATGGGATGGTCATCGGTTCAGCTTTAATTAAAGAGTTTGAAGGGAAGGAGCGTGTAATTTATTATTTAAGTAGGAGGTTGATTGATGCTGAGACCAGGTATTCGGCTATTGAGAAACTGTGCTTGTGCTTATATTTCTCTTGTATTAAGTTAAGGCATTACTTGCTATCGGCCGAATGCACTGTTATTTGCAAGGATGATGTGGTCCGGTACATGCTGTCCATGCCAATTATGAGTGGCAGGATGGGTAAGTGGATTTTGGCGCTGAGTTCGATCTGCGTTATGAATCAGCTAAGGCAGTTAAGGGACAGATTATGACCGATTTTGTAACTCAACATTGTGGTACGGTGGAAGCTTTGGAAATTGTACCTTGGACACTGTTCTTTGATGGATCCACATGTGACCGGGGGCAGGAATCGGCATAGTATTAGTTTCCCCTCTGGGAAGGAAGTATGAGTTTTCCTTGCCGATTATTGCCACGTCAACAAATAATCAGGCTGAGTATCAGGCTTTGATAAAAGGATTGGAATTGTTGAGGGAAGTTCATGCTGATGCTGTCGAAGTTTTCGGGGATTCTATGCTGGTTATAAATCAGTTGGCTGGAAGTTATGAATGCCGAAGTGAAGTTCTCATAACTTATTACGAGCGGAGCGTGCAACTACTGAAGGAATTCAAGGATTTCCGATTAAAGTATGTTCCTCGACTGCATAATGAAGAGGCCAATCGGTTGGCTCAGCATGCTTCGGGATATCAACCTATAATTGGTGCAATATCGGCAACTGGTGCCGATGATTGGAGGAAAGAAATCGTTGATTATTTGAAAGATCCATCTAAGAAAGTTGAGAGACGAGTTCGGTTTCAAGCTACTAAGTATGTGCTCCTCGAAGACGAATTGTATTACCGAACTATTGATGGGATTCTTCTTCGATGCTTGGGTGATGATGAAGCTAGAAGTTTGATGGGAGAAATCCATGAAGGGGTATGTGGAGCACATCAGTCGGCTTTCAAGATGAAGTGGATGATTAGGAGGAATGGATATTACTGGCCGACCATACTTGAAGATTGCTTTAGGTATTTTAAGGGGTGTCAAGGATGTCAGAAGTTTGGTAATATTCAAAGAACACCCGCATCGGCCATGAATCCTATTATCAAGCCTTGGCCGTTCCGGGGATGGGCTATTGATCTAATTGGCCAGATTTATCCACCATCTAGCAAAGGGCATAAGTTTATTTTGGTTGCCACCGATTATTTCACTAAATGGGTTGAAGCTATTCCTTTGAAGAAAGTCACATCGGTCAATATGATTGATTTTGTGAAGGAGCACATTATTTACCGATTTGGGATTCCTCAGACAATTACTACTGATCAACGCACTATGTTCACATCGGGGGAGTTTGATGAATTCGCAATCGATATGGGGATTAAAGTGTTGAATTCCTCTCCTTACTATGCTCAAGCTAATGGGCAGGCCGAGGCGTCTAACAAAGGAATCATTAAGCTTATTAAGCGGAAGATTGAAGAGAATCCTGAAGGTGGCACACATTGTTAAATGAAGCCTTGTGGTCCTATCGGATGGCTTGTCATGGATCAACTAAGGTTGCACCTTATCAGTTGGTGTATGGACATGATGCAGTATTGCCTTGGGAAATTAAGGCTGGATCTAGGCGACTATCTTTTCAAGATCAATTGGCTGCCGATGATTATGCTACTTTGATGACAGACGAGTTGGATGATCTAGCAGGGCATCGGTTAAGGGATTTGATGAGTATAGAGGAAAATAAGAAGAGAGTTGCTAGATGGTATGACAAGAAAGTAAAGGCTAAGGAGTTTGCCAATGGAGACTTGGTATGGAAATTGATTTTACCGATCGGGACTAAAAGCTCGAAGTTTGGGAAGTGGTCTCCCAATTGGGAGGGTCCCTATCGGATAAGGCGATCGGCTCCTCATAACGCCTACGTTCTAGAAACTCTCGAAGGAGTTGAATTTCCCAGAGCATTAAATGGCAAATATTTGAAGAAGTACTACCCTAGCATATGGGTCGACGCATAAAGATTTAAATGCCGATAACACTCCTATCGGCTGGATTAAAATGTATCTGGGGCCGGACTTAATGTTTCAAAGGTTGCCGATAACAGTCCTATCGGCTAGACTAAAACAGCAAGGAAACTGGAAGTGCAGAGAAGTAAAGATGTGTCACCGATGAGAGCTTCATGTGTTCAGCAGCACCTGGATCGCCGATATGGCGCGCAGCCGGATTTGGTTGGCTACTTCTATCGTCATCGGCAGAACCTTCTATCGGCTTCAGCTTCTTCTTCAACTGCAACGCCTTGCGACCATGGGCATTTCGTTCTTGCTCGAGGAGCTTGATGGTCTCTGGCAGTTGGTTCTTCTCCTGTTGGGCTTGGGATAAGGCATCCTCCACTTGCTTGAGTTCTGCCAACAGGGCTTCTCTCTTTGCCGATAGGTCAGAGATCTTCTGCTTCAGTGCATCTCCTGAGGACTTCAAAGTGCCGATGTTCTTGTGCTTTTCATCGGCCAAGAGTTTCTCCTTCATCATCTCTTCAAGAGGAGGTGATAGGCCGCTCCAAGCAGGTATCGGCCAAGGGGAAATCGGCCACCATTGGCCAGATTTTCCGCTGCTGCTAAATGAACAGAAGTTGGTCCTGCCGATCGACCACAAAACACGAATTTGTCTAACCACATGTTCAAAAAGCAGGTCTGCTCCTTTATGTCAACAGGGCCTGTTTTGCGGTATTTTGGATATATCCTGACCAGCCGCCGATGGAGCGGGTTTCTACCTTAGCACTGGGTTTGGTATCAAAAAAATGGGTGCTATCGGCAGAAGAAATATCTAACCCGTTGAGCATAGCCACATCGGCAAGAGTGGGGGAAACAGGGCCATGGCCAAAGACAAAGGCATTGAGCGTGTCTGACCAGAAGTATGATGCAGCTATCAGCAGTGACTCGTTCCTATGCATATCGGCAATAGACAACCTAATGCATTGGGCTAGATTTCTTTCATCCCATTGGACTTCATTTGAGTTGCTGACTCTCAAAAACCAATCTATCCACCCCACGGTACGGCTGGGCTAGGAACAAAAAGTATCCTTCCACAGATCCAAAGAAAAGTTCTCTGCTCTGAAAGGGATCCTGTTGGTTTCTGCGCTTATGAGATCGGTTGGATCTGGATCCCCTAACGGGCCAAGGCAATGGAGATGTGGTCGATCAGTGGGGATGACAATTTTGTTAGCCGATTCCTAATGGTTTTGGAGATATAAAAAAAAACAAAAAAAGGAGAAGGGGGAAAAATATTCAGTACGGCGGATTGCAGATGAACGAGGGTGCGAGAAAAGTACAAGAGATGGTGCGAAGGACTAACCTCAGGGATGATGAAGTTGACGGCCATTTTGCCACGGAGGAGAAGCTTGAGAGTTTTGGAGTTGGTGAAGAAGGAGCCTCATCGGAGATCTTGTAGCTTTTGGAACAGCGCCGCTGCCGGGAAGGTGAGGTTGGAGTTGTGGAATGATGTGATGGAGAAGGAGTACCCGAGAAGGAACTACTTATAGGACAAAACGGGCAGGGGCAAATCTGACTTATCTCTTTGCCGCATCTGAGAAATCCGAGGGTGCTCAGGTAGATATGGTAACTGTTTGCACGGTAATCAAGGGATTGTGTAGGAGATTTGACAGAAAGCGGTCATTATTCAGAGATATTTCATTGTGCGAGATCTCCTGGTCGGTCCATCGGCGATGTCTTGTAACGGTCATATTGCCGATGGGCAGATAAAGTGGAGATAGCCGTTTGGGAACATAAGGTACGAGCATCCTGGTCAGTCCATCGGCAAATCTTTGTAACGGTAATATTGCCGATGTGCGACCAAAAAGGAAATATCCGTTTAGGAAGTTGAAGATTTCAAGGGGTTTACAAAAGAACAAGGTCAGAGTTGTTCAGATTGAGGTTGTCGGTTACCAGGTTAGGAGCATTAATTGCGGGAAAAGGCATCATTACTGCAGAGAATTTCGGAGGATCTCATACTCCGAAATTGGGGGGCATGTGTTGACACCGTTTTTGGGCACGTGTCCATGTTTGGTAGAGTACAGGCCGGTAGGATAGGACGACGGTATTTTGTCTACAGGATGAATTGCCGATGAGGGTGGTTGCCGATGAAGGAGAGATTGAACGTGACTAAATCTATAGATGGTGATTTGTCTGTGCCGATGGCTACGACAGGGAAGTCTGCCGATGACTATGACAAGGGAGTCTGTTGATGAAACGGAGGGAGAGTCCGGGAGTTGCCGATCGGTTTGTGGAGATGTTCCAGCTTGTCACGGGGGGATAGCTTTATGTTTTCCTTAGTTATTTAAATCGTTTTGTATACGGATTCTATGTAATTTGGAATTCGAATTCTAGTCGTGTCTGGTTGTAACTCTTTGAGCAGGGTATAAATATAGACCCTAGGGCCTTGTAATGAGGGATCAATCAATCAATCAAACACACGCTTTTACTCATATTCCAGCATCTACTTTTTTTCGACGACTTCGTCATACTTTTTCCTTTTCATTACGAGTTCTTAGGAATTCGTCGACTTAAGCTCGGCGCGTTCTCAAGTTCCGCGTGAGTACCTCTTAGCCGTGACATCCGGGCCCATCGCTGTTGTCAGGACTAAAGTATTCGAGTTACCACCTTTGCCGATAGTAAGGTCAAATCGGCTGGCACGCCTTAACGTTTGAATCGGGTATTAGCCCTTTGTGTTTGCAGATCAATTTTTGCACCAACACAGTCTCAAGTTAATCCGCAGCCTCAAGCGCGATAAAGACAAGCTTAAAGCAGAGGTTGCAGCCCTCCAAGAAGAAATTCAGGGCCTCAACAATAAAGGGCAGCCATAGTTGCCTAGTTACCTATTAATAAGGCACAATTCCGCTAGGCTTGGTTAGCTAGTTAGGTCAGTTGAATCATAAATTTTTCTTAGGACAAAGCCTAATGAGCTAGGGTAGTCGTTAAAGCATTTGTTAAATTATATATTATCACTGCCATGAATAAAGTGCATTATCTTTTATTTACTCTATTCTCTATATTTCTTTTGGTATGTGTTTGTCTCCACATATTGCGCAGAAAAGTATATAGGAAAACAAGTGTGGGGGAGGCACATTGCAGTCACGAAACGAAAATTTGATCGGGAAAATAGCATAATCTGGAACACAATCGAACCAAGACCATGCACAGCAAAGCGGGCCCCACATTACCCAATAGTGGGGCCGACCGACGCCTAGGTGGGGCCGGGCAGCGCCGTGCTCGCTCGCCTTCCCTCTCGCTTCTGTCACGGTCAGGTTTGAGTTGATTACAGTATAATTGCATACATCTTACCTTGAATTGTCATCTGAATCATGAATCTTTATATTAAATATTTTTAAGAAATAATAAACACCATTTAATCTATGACTTGAAAATAAATTATATAACCCTTTTCTAGAGTCATGTTAATTGTGAAATTTATAGTACTTCATGATTGCTTAAGTTATTGTGGAAAGAGAGGTAGCAAAATAATGAGTACTCAATTCCTGATAATTTGTCTTTGGAGATTTTCTTTCAAAAAGGTAAAAACAATTAGCTTCACCTCTCTTTGTATTGGAATCAATAATAATCATATCATTCTATTATTATGACTTTGGTTGAGAGATTTATCATATTCCTAGTATCATAAAATATAAATGAAAATGAAATAAAAACATAATACACTCTCTTGAAGCACTATTATGAAGGAGGCATGAACTATTCATAAAGAAATCCGAGAAAATAAAAAGGGACAAGTGTCCGAAACCTCAAAAAGATAGATCACAAGGAAATAAAAAGGGACAAGTGTCCGGAACCTCGATTCGAAAAAAAAGAGAGAGCTCATGGTTCCTCCAACATAATATGCCAAGGAGTGGATGATTTGTCTGATCCAAGAATATGATATTTCCCTCCCTGGTTATAAACATCAAATTAATATCACAACAATTGATGCCACCACAATTAAGAGAAGGTCGAAGCTATGTTTTATTTGCAAACTCCACTTACTCTCTAGTAGACAAAATTTAAGGAAGAGAGTAGTCTATTTTAAGCTATCCTACTCTACAATCACTATAGAATTCATGATAAACACTTTAAATTTCCACAATGCATGATGGCTAGACTAGTTTTATATAATTTAATTTCCAAGTTATGCATTAAATGTTTACTCATTATGATAGAACCAACCTTTTTATTGGGACGAGTAAAAGCCTAAGTGTGGGGGTAATTGTTGACACTTGTTAAGTCACAATATTTGTTAGCATTTATTTCTCCACCAGGTATGAATATCTACTAGAATAGGGTTGTTATTGACAATTTCCACGAGTTTTGCATATTCTGTGTTTTCCAGGGTTTATTTTAGAAAGAGCTGAAAAGAGGGATTCAAGTGCAAAATAAACACGAAACTTATCCGCGACGCAACAACACCGCCAACGGGACGTGGGAAGACTCTGGAAGACACCCGAAGAGCCGGGAGGCCAGAGGCCGCTAGGTGGGGCCGGCTGGCCCCACCCTAGCACTGGCCGACGCCCCCCTGCTAGGGTTTTGGCCCCCGTTCCGAAAGCTTCCTCCACCGCCTCGGAAGAGCCATCTTGGCCGCTTGTTAAGTCAGTTTGATCAAACATCGCGTATCCATCCCACCGGGCTATAAATAGAAGGCTAGACCCCCTGCAGGAGGCCAAATCAAGAGATGAAGAGTCAGAGCATTAGATAGATATTAACTAGATCTAGGCTAGCACTCAAGATAGAGATTAGAGAGATAGAGTAGAGGAGTAGAGATTTGGAGGAGTCCTGGCCTGTTGGAGCTTCCTGAGGAGCTGTATTCATCTGGATTCGGCTCCCTTGCCCGGAGCTGCATTCTGAGATACTTTTGTATTTATCATTCTGATTCAGTAAGCAACTTGTTTTTATTTGTTCTTTGGTTTGCAACTCATATTATATTGAGTATTTCGATTTGGGTAGCTCCTAGGTTGGAGTAGTGATTCATAGCGTAGATATGGTGTTTGGGCTATGGTTGCTTGTAGATGTCCCGTAATCAGCCGGACAGTGGTAGCTCACGTAGGTGACTTTATAGCTACGTTGAATCCGCTATAGTCCACTTCCCGTTGATAGGACCGATGGGCTTATAGGTGCCTGATAGGAGATTACTCTATTTCTTCTCCTATTCAGGTTACTTGCCCGATAATACGATATTATACAAAGCTTACCGATTATTAGAATCAGAGTACATTAGCTATTTCCTCATTCTCAATAGTTTTCTAAATTGATTGTACCCCCCTTAGATTAAGAGTTATAGACTAGGTCATAAATCACCTACTGTTCCTATGGGTTCGATATTAAAATCAGGTTGATCTTGGTGAAGTGTTGATCAATATATATCTGTGCGCTTGCGGATAATCTGAGTATAATCAATATTTAGGGTGCAGTTAATTTATACCAACCAGCCTCCCCCTGGTCGCCTCCAACCCTAGGTCGCCTCTCTTTTATATTTCATGCATCCGCCGCTGTTTAGACTTGGCTTTTGTTTAGAGTTTAGTTCTCAAACGAGAAACTGAATCGTTCATTGTAACGGTAGTGACAAATTCTTTTGCAGCGATCCAGGGCCTCCATTCTTGATCTCCTCCACTATGTCGATTAGTCCTTTAGAACCGAGTTCTTGAACCCTCTTTGAATATTCATGTCATTCATATTTGCAATTTTAGATTGCGCGTTTATATTTTCTAGCATGTGTTCTTTGATTTGCTTGTAGGAACAACCTTCTTGGCGAGGTCAATCAAATTGTGCTTGGTTGATAACCAACAGAGCAGTGGTGTAATGGTTGTAGGGTTCGAATCATGCTGATTTGAAGCTGGATCGCTGTTGACGGTCCTTAATGCTCACATTTAACCGTCAACTAATCATAAAAAAGGATCCAAATGCAACCAACACCTAGACTTAGGGTTTCATCTGTTAAATTTCACGAGTTTTGGTGTTTGTCTATTTCTGCAGGGGGGTTATCAGGAAATACGAAGAAAAGGCCCACACGTCGGGTTTACAAAGAGAATTAATGTGTGCGGTAATTTTCCATAATCAGGAAGACTCTAGAAGCAACTCGACCGAAGCGGAGCCAAGACGGGCCCGGGGCTAGGGCGCCCGCCCTTGATCCTAGGGCGCCCGCCCTGGTACAAGCACCAATCACAGAATGGAGTACACCATTACAAAGATCTCGTCGAGCTGATCGAAATGCATATATTATTTGTTATGTTTGGAGTTCGGAATCAAGAGATATTAATAAAAAAAGAACTCCACATAAAAGAGCTGCGGGATTAATTGGGCCTAAATCAAATTTTGGTCCATTAAGGCCTATGTGCATTTTAATGAGATATGGTGGAAATTTTAGTACCACATCGCCTGCTGAACCAAAAAGGCACAAAGGAGGAGGCTATATAAGCAAGGCTTCTGGCCCCTGGAGGAGAACACATCATTATAGAGTTGAGAGGTGCCCTCGAAGGATAACCTTTCCTCTATAGAGAATTAGGGCTAGACATTCCAATGTAGTAGATTAGTTCTAGTAGGGAGTTAGGGAGAGCGGAGCTGTGCTTCGGTTCTGGAGAAGTCTTCAGAGTTTTGGTATGCCTTTATATTTATTGTAAGACTTATGCTTTAATATATTTATCTTCTCTATTTACTTTTATGCCTTTATTATTATCGAGTAGTGTAGTTGTTATATTTTGGCATAGGATCTCCGTTCGCATCGAGTGCTCTAGTTATTCATGGCAATTAGAGTAGTAATCGTTAGTGTAGACGTGGTGTCTATACTATAAGTTACCTGAGGTTGCACCCAGTCCTGCGGATTGTTGTGGTAGCCTTAGGGTAGTGACAGCCCTAACGGTCGACGTATTCCACCTCGTTCGGATCGGTGTTTGTAGGACCGTAGTCAGAGCTTCCCCTTCCAGTTCTCTTTCTGTGGTTGGTGTTCTGATGTCCCAAAGTGCTAATATGTGATTGCTATATCTATTCATTCTTTGTTATCATAGAATTGAAGTAATAGAGAAGTATACTGGAACCCAGGTCTATCCCGTTGTCCTCCCGCTATGGCTATCTACGCATTTATCATAGAACTCACCTTTATATTATTACCTATCATATATCATTTACCCCTACTTTAGTCTAGTTGGTTTATTAAATTAGTAGATGCATGATAGTAAGTTATCAGATTCTTTGACCTTAGCTTCCCAGTGGTAAAATATAAATAACGATACTTGGAATACTCCCGGTAAAATGCTACGATGATGTTCTGTGCGCTTGCGGAATTTTTTTATTCTTATTGCACTTAACGAATGTCAACAAGCATTTATGTTGCTGTTGCCGGGGAAGCAATTGGTGTGAAGATTTTGATAATGATCTTGATGTGTGCTAATTTAATGTATCACTAGCTTTAGTAGGTTTATTGTATTTATCTTTTCTGCATTTATTTTTAGCATCATCATTTCTCCATAACATATTTATCTTTCTACATTATTATTGCATTAGAAAATATAATAAAAATATTTTATATAACTCATTGCATTTTAAATACTAAAACCCCATGTGAATAAATTGTGTGGTGTGTAAAAGCCAACACGGATATTCACCGTGGTGGAAGAAAAAATATATAAATAAATAAAAGTAAATAAACATGCATTCATCCTGTTCCATTTCCTTTTGCTTCATAAAAAGATTAAAACCCAAAAAAATATATATATATTAAGAAAGAGATCTTGTTGAAACTCTGCTTAGAAAAAGAATTAAGAAAAATCTAAAAAGCTTGGACAACTAAGGCTTAAGTGGCCAACTACTTGTTGACGGTCCTTAATGCTCACATTTAACCGTCAACTAATCATGAAAAAGGATCCAAATGCAACCGACACCTAGACTTAGGGTTTCATCTGACAGATTTCCACGAGTTTTGGTGTTTGTCTATTTCTACAGGGGGTTATCAGGAAATACAAAGGAAATGCCCACACGTCGGTATTACATAGAGATATTAACGTGTCGTGCAATTTTCTATCATCTAGAAGACTCCAGAAGCCACGGGAACGAACGGGAGGCCGAACGGGCCCGGGGGCAGGGCGCCCGCCCTCCCCCCTTGGGCGCCCGCCCTGGTACAAGCACCAATCATAGAATGGAGTACACCATTACAAAGATCTCGTCGAGCTGATCGAAATGCATATATTATTTGCTTATTTGGAGTTTGGAATCAAGAGATATTAATAAAAGAAGGACTCCACATAAAAGAGCTGCGGGATTAATTGGGCCCAAATCATATTTTGGTCCATTAAGGCCTATGTGCATTTTAATGAGATATGGTGAAAAGTTTAGTACCACATTGCCTGCTGAACCAAAAAGGCACAAAGGAGGAGGACTATATAAGCAAGGCCCCTGGCCCCTGGAGGAGAACACATCATTATAGAGTTGAGAGGTGCCCTCGAAGGATAACCTTCCTCTATAGAGAATTAGGGCTAGACATTCCAATGTAGTAGATTAGTTCTAGTCGGGAGTTAGGGAGAGCGGAGCCGCGCTTCAGTTCTGGAGAAGTCTTCAGAGTTTTGGTATGCCTTTATATTTATTGTAAGACTTATGCTTTAATATATTTATCTTCTCTATTTACTTTTATGCCTTTATTATTATCGAGTAGTGTAGTTGTTATATTTTGGCATAGGATCTCCGTTCGCATCGAGTGCTCTAGTTATTCATGGTAATTAGAGTAGTAATCGTTAGTGTAGACGTAGTGTCTATACTAGAGGTTACCTGAGCTTGCACCTAGTCCTGCGGATTGTTGTGGTAGCCCTAGGGTAGTGACAGCCCTAACGGTCGACGTATTCCACCTCGTTCGGATCGGTGTTTGTAGGACCGTAGTCAGAGCTTCCCAGCCCCCTTCCAGTTCTCTTTCTGTGGTTGGTGTTCTGATGTTGCAAAGTGCTAATATGTGATTGCTATATCTATTCATTCTTTGTTATCATAGAACTGAAGTAATAGAGAAGTATACAGGAACCCAGGTCTCTCCCGTTGTCCTCCCGCTATGGCTATCTACGCATTTATCATAGAATTCTCACCTTTATATTATTACCTATCATATATCATTTACCCCTACTTTAGTCTAGTTGGTTTATTAAATTAGTAGATGCATGATAGTAAGTTATCAGATTCTTTGACCTTAGCTTCCCAGTGGTAAAATATAAATAACGATACTTGGAATACTCCCGGTAAAATGCTACGATGATGTTCTGTGCGCTTGCAGAATTTTTCTTATTCTTATTGCACTTAACGAATGTCAACAAGAATTTATGTTGCTGTTGCCGGGGAAGCAATTGGTGTGAAGATTTTGATAATGATCTTGATGTGTGCTAATTTAATGTATCACTAGCTTTAGTAGGTTTATTGTATTTATCTTTTCTGCATTTATTTTTAGCATCATCATTTCTCCATAACATATTTATCTTTCTACATTATTATTGCATTAGAAAATATAATAAAAATATTTTATATAACTCATTGCATTTTAAATACTAAAACCCCATGTGAATAAATTGTGTGGTGTGTAAAAGCCAACACGGATATTCACCGTGGTGGAAGAAAAAATATATAAATAAATAAAAGTAAATAAACATGCATTCATCCTGTTCCATTTCCTTTTGCTTCATAAAAAGATTAAAACCCAAAAAAATATATATATATTAAGAAAGAGATCTTGTTGAAACTCTGCTTAGAAAAAGAATTAAGAAAAATCTAAAAAGCTTGGACAACTAAGGCTTAAGTGGCCAACTACTTGTTGACGGTCCTTAATGCTCACATTTAACCGTCAACTAATCATGAAAAAGGATCCAAATGCAACCGACACCTAGACTTAGGGTTTCATCTGACAGATTTCCACGAGTTTTGGTGTTTGTCTATTTCTACAGGGGGTTATCAGGAAATACAAAGGAAATGCCCACACGTCGGTATTACATAGAGATATTAACGTGTCGTGCAATTTTCTATCATCTAGAAGACTCCAGAAGCCACGGGAACGAACGGGAGGCCGAACGGGCCCGGGGGCAGGGCGCCCGCCCCCCCCCTTGGGCGCCCGCCCTGGTACAAGCACCAATCATAGAATGGAGTACACCATTACAAAGATCTCGTCGAGCTGATCGAAATGCATATATTATTTGCTTATTTGGAGTTTGGAATCAAGAGATATTAATAAAAGAAGGACTCCACATAAAAGAGCTGCGGGATTAATTGGGCCCAAATCATATTTTGGTCCATTAAGGCCTATGTGCATTTTAATGAGATATGGTGAAAAGTTTAGTACCACATTGCCTGCTGAACCAAAAAGGCACAAAGGAGGAGGACTATATAAGCAAGGCCCCTGGCCCCTGGAGGAGAACACATCATTATAGAGTTGAGAGGTGCCCTCGAAGGATAACCTTCCTCTATAGAGAATTAGGGCTAGACATTCCAATGTAGTAGATTAGTTCTAGTCGGGAGTTAGGGAGAGCGGAGCCGCGCTTCAGTTCTGGAGAAGTCTTCAGAGTTTTGGTATGCCTTTATATTTATTGTAAGACTTATGCTTTAATATATTTATCTTCTCTATTTACTTTTATGCCTTTATTATTATCGAGTAGTGTAGTTGTTATATTTTGGCATAGGATCTCTATTCGCATCGAGTGCTCTAGTTATTCATGGTAATTAGAGTAGTAATCGTTAGTGTAGACGTAGTGTCTATACTAGAGGTTACCTGAGCTTGCACCTAGTCCTGCGGATTGTTGTGGTAGCCCTAGGGTAGTGACAGCCCTAACGGTCGACGTATTCCACCTCGTTCGGATCGGTGTTTGTAGGACCGTAGTCAGAGCTTCCCAGCCCCCTTCCAGTTCTCTTTCTGTGGTTGGTGTTCTGATGTTGCAAAGTGCTAATATGTGATTGCTATATCTATTCATTCTTTGTTATCATAGAACTGAAGTAATAGAGAAGTATACAGGAACCCAGGTCTCTCCCGTTGTCCTCCCGCTATGGCTATCTACGCATTTATCATAGAATTCTCACCTTTATATTATTACCTATCATATATCATTTACCCCTACTTTAGTCTAGTTGGTTTATTAAATTAGTAGATGCATGATAGTAAGTTATCAGATTCTTTGACCTTAGCTTCCCAGTGGTAAAATATAAATAACGATACTTGGAATACTCCCGGTAAAATGCTACGATGATGTTCTGTGCGCTTGCAGAATTTTTCTTATTCTTATTGCACTTAACGAATGCCAACACTACTAATGTTTAATCGGTGCCACAAGTTTTGTTGTCCATTTGAGTTTAACATGATTTAAAGAGAGAATCCCCAATGATCAAGATATCTTCATCAACTTGAAGCGCTGCAATCATCACTGACACTTTGAAGCTCAAGAATATTGAAGAACATCTGTGTTGTGCGGATTCAAGATTAAAGGCTATGTCAACATTTAGCTTGGTGGAAAGCAATCCCGTTATCTTCGCGATTTAGGCTTGAAGTAAAAGAGTGAAGAATAACAACGAGGTATGTCCAACCAATCATCATGCAACATTGAATTAAATTCATCCAAACTTGACTTGTTCAAGCTGGGGGGAATACCATACACAAAAACATCCTTTGCCATGTTGCTATGTTGGTTGTCCCTACCCTTAAGACATGCTCAATTTGTTAAACACTAATCATTCTACTTCATCCCCACTTGAGTAGATCCCTATAATGTTGTCATGCTATCTTTGTCTATTCACAAGTAAGTGTTGGTTTGGAAGTACTCGACATACTTCCATTGGCATTTAAATTAAGCATGGTGCTTAGGTTAAATAGCCTTCCTTAATCCGATTAGACATGGAGTCTAGTTTGGTTATTGAACTAAAAACTTCTTGTGTAGACACTGGTATATTTTGTTGGACTATCCCCTGCAGGAAAGTTTTCAATATCGATTTGAGAAGTCCTGAGATAAATTCAGAATGGAGATAAAGAGGGAGACACATGAAGTTTAACAATTTGCACAAGAAAGACATAGCTCGTCCATCATAGAGAGATAATACATGGAACGAGACGAAGAGTGCCACGAACAAGATGCACAACCATTGAGAAAGAAAAGCTTCCACAAGGTGATATTGTACCATCACTCTTCAATTAAGGTAACATCTTAAGGTATGTGACTGTCACTGTTATAAGCTTCTCCTTGATTCTAGCATGCACATGGATAAAAAGACAAACATGTATGATTTATAACTCAGAATTAACCAATCCAATTGATTCAACATGTTTAGTCCTTTAATCTTTGTTTCTGGTACTACCTTCTTGATCCCACAGTCTTAACCATATGAGCTAAAATGTTGTACATCCGATCTTTGGAAAATGATAGTCATGTAAAGAAAAAAACATTTACTTAGATAGATTATCTTTCCATAAGGTTGAGTGATCTCATCTGACAAATGTTTTAACTGATACACTCATGATCTTATCATCCATCAACTTTGTCTTGCTCACTATGCTTAAGGTTAGAGAAGAACAAATACACTTTTGGTTCTGTTAGTGTTTTACACCAACAGGGCCCATGCACTTGATCTCTACCTTGTCTCTATGAGCAGGATACACTTCGAGCAAAACATGGAGAAGTTTTCCAACTCCCAGACTCTACCAAGTGAAGGACCTGGATCTACGAGCACAAACACACTGAGGAGGATGCTGCCATCTTCGCACTTCGAACTGCTGGGCAAACGAAAAACATGGGTGACACCGTATCAAGAGGTGCAGATGTCAAGGTCCACACCTAACTCAAATGACGCACCTAAAGAATGAACACGGTGAGAAGTCTTGTTCAGAAGACTTAAAATATTGAACCCTCACCGAAAGGTAAAATCGGTAGTTATCCATATTTATCCTTTCTGCATTCCCTTTTTTTCTTAAATTATTTACTTTCCTCAAATAGCTTGTTAGTTAATCATGCTATCTTGAAAAGAAAATAAAAATGTTAAAAACAGTAAGCCCCATGTGAGTATGCTCGTGGCATAAAACCCATTCACTGTGGTGGCGTAAAAATAAAATAAATATATTCTTGTCCTGTAAAAATGAAAATATAAAAATAAATTTTTGATCCTATTAAAGAGAGTAATATTTATTAGAGGAAGCTCAAAATGATAAAGGCTAAGAGATTTTATGCTAACACTTAACCAGTTCCACGAAGCTTTGTTGTCTATTTGAGCTCCACAGAATTCAAGGATCAAGGAAGACTAGCAGACGGAGGATATCCTAATCGCTATCAGGGTGCTGCCAACATTCAAATACACCTACGCCACCTGCTAGCTACATCAAAAGAAATTACGTTAAAATCTAGCTTGGGGGAGAGCACCCCCATTTATCCAGCTAAGTGTTTCTACTCACATTTATACCTTACTCAAATAATAAAAAATACATAATCATAAAAATCCAATTAAACATTTTGTGCTTATATATATCTTTGCTTAGTTTGCTAAATAAATAAATAAAGTGTCTATGCCAAACTGAACTTCGATGATAAACTCTTACATGGATATGATGAATAGTTGCTCTACCAAGTACCTAGTTTTCAAATTTGAGCTCTCTCTCAAGTTTAGGCATAACTGTTATAATTTAAAGCTTGCTCTAAACCTGAATTTGCGGGAAGAGTACCTAATCAAAAGTCTAAGTCGTTAACAGATATGATATGGGAAGGTTGAGCTGTTGTTTATCTGTTCCTAGAGATGCTAGAATTCTGGAGAATTTTATCTTTGAAAATCTTTAAAATGTTGCATGATGAGTTCCTGTATGATGAGAGTTTTAAATCCTACCACAGCCATATATACATGCTTATTAGACTATGAACCATACATTTACTTTTTACTGCTTATGAGCATCGAGTGTGGTCAAGCTATGTAGACCCTTAGGAGCTTGTCATGCGGTTAAAATCATGATTCACTTGCACGTTCACTCATACATGCTACTTCTACTCTGGAAGTACGCATCCACATACATCCACTCATTTCCATCGCCAGATTCACCCAAAATTATTCTACTCCTATCCGGGAGAGAATAGCCAAAAACATTATCCTATCCCTGTTATTCCCCGTGAAATAAATGCTCGAGATATTTTGGTTACTACCACTTGCTACATTATTCCAGGAGGGTGAGTGCTCTGAAAAAAAATGAATACGAGGAAATAAAAAGGGGCAAGTGCTCGGAACCTCGAAGAAAAGAAAAAGTAAGACGAGAGGTAAAAATGGACAAGTGTCCGACAATAGAATTAGGGGTACAAGATACCCACCTGAGAGAAAAGAAAAAAGAAAATATAGAGCATCTCATTCCCCTCAAAAAGCTTCAAAGTGCAAGAAAGGTATGTATCCCCTCAAAAGAGCAAACGTAGAATTAGACTTTCACCATTATCACCATCATCACCATACACCATTCATTCGCCACACATGCACATCTTGATTTGACTTATTGACTTGTTCTTCTGGATCCATGGTTTGACTATGCAACAAATGTCTTGTATGTATGTATACTTTATCTCCCACCTATGACCTCCAGATATCAAAACCTTATTAGAGTAGGGTGAGAAAGAAGGCAATACCACTATGCCTCATACCAAAAATACCACATACTTTGAGAGAAGGCATACACCATTACTGCCTTGGTAAGGATCCAGAAATACCACAAAAGAGAGACTGGAGAGAGTCATACAAGGAATCTCTGAGTTTTATTTGAAAATCTGCAAAAACTCTAGAGCTATAGTTAATTGAAGAATAAGAGACATGGCGCTTGACTAGACCGTACTATCTTTTAACTGCTAAAGACATAAGTGATGGTTGCAAGCCCCATGGTGAAAGGTAAAATGAGTAAGTTTAAATCTTAACAGTTTACCCTAACCCAGAGATGAGATCTTGTTTGAAAGCATGTGTACCTTTAAGGCATGAAACCACTGCAGAAACTCTTGAATCCATCTTTGCTCAGGGACGAGCAAAGGTTAATCTTGGGGGAGCTTGTTGACGGTCCCTAATGCTCACATTTAACCGTCAACTAATCATGAAAAAGGATCCAAATGCAACCGACACCTAGACTTAGGGTTTCATCTGACAGATTTCCACGAGTTTTGGTGTTTGTCCATTTCTGCAGGGGGTTATCAGGAAATACGAAGAAAAAGCCCACACGTCGGGTTTACATAGAGAATTAATGTGTGCGGTAATTTTCCATAATCAGGAAGACTCTAGAAGCAACTCGACCGAAGCGGAGCCGAGACGGGCCCGGGGCTAGGGTGCCCGCCCTTGATCCTAGGGCGCCCGCCCTGGTACAAGCACCAATCACAGAATGGAGTACACCATTACAAAGATCTCGTCGAGCTGATCGAAATGCATATATTATTTGCTATGTTTGGAGTTCGGAATCAAGAGATATTAATAAAAAAGGACTCCACATAAAAGAGCTAAGGGATTAATTGGACCCAAATCAGATTTTGGTCCATTAAGGCCTATGTGCATTTTAATGAGATATGGTGGAAAGTTTAGTACCACATCGCCTGCTGAACTAAAAAGGCACAAAGGAGGAGACTATATAAGCAAGGCCCCTGGCCCCTGGAGGAGAACACATCGTTATAGAGTTGAGAGGTGCCCTCGAAGGATAACCTTTCCTCTATAGAGAATTAGGGCTAGACATTTCAATGTAGTAGATTAGTTCTAGTCGGGAGTTAGGGAGAGCGGAGCTGTGCTTCGGTTCTGGAGAAGTCTTCAGAGTTTTGGTATGCCTTTATATTTATTGTAAGACTTATGCTTTAATATATTTATCTTCTCCATTTATTTTTATGCCTTTATTATTATCAAGTAGTGTAGTTGTTATATTTTGGCATAGGATCTCCGTTCGCATCGAGTGCTCTAGTTATTCATGGTAATTAGAGTAGTAATTGTTAGTGTAGACGTGGTGTCTATACTAGAGGTTACCTGAGGTTGCACCCAGTCCTGCGGATTGTTGTGGTAGCCTTAGGGTAGTGACAGCCCTAACGGTCGACGTATTCCACCTCGTTCGGATCGGTGTTTGTAGGACCGTAGCCAGAGCTTCCCATCCCCCTTCAAGTTCTCTTTCTGTGGTTGGTGTTCCGATGTCCCAAAGTGCTAATATGTGATTGCTATATCTATTCATTCTTTGTTATCATAGAACTGAAGTAATAGAGAAGTATACAGGAACCCAGGTCTCTCCCGTTGTCCTCCCGCTATGGCTATCTACGCATTTATCGTAGAACTCACCTTATATTATTACCCATCATATATCATTTACCCCTACTTTAGTCTAGTTGGTTTATTGAATTAGTAGATGCATCATAGTAAGTTATCAGATTCTTTGACCTTAGCTTCCCAGTGGTAAAATATAAATAACGATACCTGGAATACTCCCGGTAAAATGCTATGATGATGTTCTATGCGCTTGTGGAATTTTTCTTATTCTTATTGCACTTAACGAATGTCAACAATCACCAACGTTGAGTTCTCCACAAATTGAATTTACCAATTACCTCTTGGAAGATTGGGCCTGGTCCTCATCATGATTCCCATGGGGTAGCAGAGTGACTGATCTGCAAGCTGCAAACACATGGTTGTGCATGATAAAGGATAATTGAAAAGTTTCTCGTATATCACCTTAGGCATGATGTTGATGCTTGCACCGAAGTCACAGATTGCCTCGTCGAAGTTTGCACTTCCAATGGACATCGGAATAACCGGTCTCCCTAGATCACCTTTCTTGGTTGGTAGAGACGAGTCTAACCATGTTCCTTTCGGAGGGTCACTGTTGATGGTCGACAACGTCAACTTTTATTAGAACTTTAAACCCAAAGGAGAACATGAAAACACACTAGTCTAGGGTTTAAACTGACAATTTCCACGAGTTTTGCATATTCTGTATTTTCCAGGGTCTATTTCCAAAAAAGATGAAAAGAGGAATTCAAGTGCATATTTACCACAAAACTTATCCGGCATGAAAAAGATCATGAATGGGATGTGGGAAGACTCTGGAAGACACCAGAAGAAACCAGGGGCCAGAGGCCGCCAAGTGGGATTGGCTGGCCCCACCATGGCGCCGACTGGTTCCCCCCTGTTACGGTTTCGGCCCCCCTTCTAGAAGCTTCCTCCACTGCCTCTGAGGAGTCATCTTGGCCCTGGGTTAAGTTGGTTTGATCCTGCGGCGCTCGTCGATCCCACCGGGCTATAAATAAAGGGGCAGACCCCCTCCTTGAAGGCATCAAGTCATTTGGAGATCCATTCATCAAGAGCCTTCTCTAGTTCATCAGAGCCTCTCTAGTTCATAGTTTTAGCCTAGTTAGATTAGAAGTAGAAGAGTTCTAGTTCTTCATCGGGGTTCGAAGCCCCTGGTGTCTGTCTAGAGCGCAGAGTTTGGTATAGTTCTAGTATCTTTCTCTTATTGTATTCAATATTATGATTTAGGCAACATTGTTCTTACTCTCTTATATATTCTTAATTGCAATAGTCATTGTCTACTTTGATTATATGTCTAGGATAGTTGGTTTGATCTTATTGAATTCATGTAATTGCTCATATAGCGTTTACCCAATCAATTGGTGGGTAGATGGTAGACAATATGTAGACGTGGTGTCTAGATATCTTGTTTATCTACGAGGACACCCTGATGTGCTGGGACGTGTGGTAGTCCGTGCAGGTGACAGTTGTGTTGGTTCCTCTGTAGTCCACCCCCCGTACGTAGGACAGCTTGGGCACCTTTGCGAAGGAGGTGATGGTTGCGTCTTAATATCCTCATTAGTTGATGCCTCTTTACATGTGATTATGATATAGGGTTGACTTAACAATAATTTCTAGATGTAATTGCACTAATTAGAGTTATTCATTGATGTAGTTATAGAATCACCTTAGTATTTCTTCCTGAGTTTATCCAATGGCTAGCTATTACTATGACTAGAATAGCTCTAATATTTATCTATTTTATGATGACTGATCACTATTTATCTTATATCTTTTATCAAGTGACTTATCCCTGTTATGAGTAGGATTCTAGTTATGGTTTATCATTCACACCAATAGTATACGTTATAGTTATAAGTCCTACATATAGACCTTCCCTATGGATACGATATTTAAACCCCCCGGGTAAAATATGACATTGGTACGATATCTGTGCACTTGCGGATAATCTTACTTAAAATCTTATTTAAAGGAGTGCAGTTAATTTATACCAACAAGCATTTTTGGCGCCATTGCCGAGGAAGGTAGCTAGGCAATTAAGGAACATTGATAGACTTATACTCAATTATGTGATCGAGATAACCATTAACCCCTGCTCAAGTAGGATTACCCTTGTTTGTCTACTTTTATATCTTATGTAGGGTAATAAACGACCGATGTACGACCTTCTGGCATGCCCCCACAAAATAAGAAGAAACTTAACAAATCCAATGTTGGAGAAAGAGGTCGATGTCACAGGACTTTAATTCATATCTCAAGTGACGGGAACAAAGATGTTGCATCACTCACAAATTCTAGAATGTGAGTCATGGTAAGTATGATCAAATAAAGGTGAGAAAGTTTTGCTCATGGACTTCAACAATTATGAGTAGTTATCTTTTATATTCCACTGCATGTTTGCATTAATCCATATGTTCACACTATTTAGTTTAAATTTCCTTAGCCATAACTTGTTCCATTTCATATATTCATCTCACATGCATTATAAAGAAAGAAAAAAACTCACCATGATCATGCTCTTTTATCTCTATCTGAATAAATCTCTACTATATTTTCATGTTACCTTTATTTGCTATAGTATATGTTTAGGTTTGGAGTAGTTTCATTTATCTCTTAAATAAAGCATGGTGCCTAGTTTAGGAGTGATGATCTTACTCTCAAAGGCTTTTAATTAGACGTGGTTAAAATGCCTTCTTTAATCAAATTAGACATGGTGCCTTGATTGATTTTTGAGTCGATAGTATGTTGTAGTAGATACTGGATATTTTGTCAGAATAACCCCTGCAGGAAAATTTTGAATTAAATATGGGAAAGTCAAGAGATAAGTTCACACCGGGGATGAATCAAGGCAGATGATAACTTTGCACAAAAAGTCCAACTTGTGAGTAGTAATATTTATTCATTTATCTCTTGTTACAAGTTATCTTTGCCTTGAACCATGCCAGATTGCAACAACAACATAAAACACAATAGACACAATTTATGCTAAATAATCTTAAGACATATATCATCTTGATTAGCATAGAAGAAAAAAAATGGACAACAAAACCCATATTTCAATCTTGTTATTCCCTTGGGTATGTGTCTATTAACGTTTTGCAGGAAAGAACAACCTTAATTTATTGAAGAATAAGTTTTCAAGTGAACATTATTGCATCTCTAATAGACCCCAGCTCATCAACTACAAATTAATCAAAGAAGTCAGGAAAAAGTTGATAAGTGAAGAGCATGCAATCTTCTATAGTTTCATTGAATGGTGAAAAGGCAAAGAATAAAAGGAAGGCCTTGTTCGGCAAGACCATAAGCTCTCACCAACAGATGAACCCGAACCCTCCTCTTCCAAGTAAGTTCATCATCACTTACTTAGAAAGATGAAGATATGAGGTACGTTTGTCCAAGCCTCATGCAACATGTAACTACAATTAACATCTCATACCATGTTGCTAATTTGTCTTGGTCATTTCTACCCTACGCTATGCTCAAACATAACTTGCTAAAATATATAATAAAATGCTCCTATGGTTCACCATACATATTCTTGGTTCTATGTGAATAAATACTTTTAGTCTTGCAAACTTCCATATTCTATTATAAGTAAACTTTAGAATATTACTTCACTACCAAAATTTACCCCTTGCACAACGACAAAAAAACATTGCAATATGCCCTATTTGGTTGTGAAAGTGAGTTATTACCACCAAAAGTCGTTCGTTGCCAATGGTTGCGAGAGGTCGCGTTGCAATAAGTTCTTGCAACCATTTCAATATTGGGCGTTGCAACCATTGATTTTGTTGCAACGATAGTTTGTTCGTTGCCAAGCATGGCAATAGAACGCTATCGCAACGTTCATTGTCGTTGCAACATAGGCACTTGCCACGCCCGTCTTGGTAGCAAGAGATGGTAAATGCAATGATCGATATTGTGGCAATAGAGGCATTTGCAACCATCAACTTTTGTTGCCAAAACTATTATTGCCACGCCTATCATGTCGTGGCAAGTAACACTATTCACCACACAAGATTGTCGTTGTAAGAGATGATATGTTATTGCCACGGTCACAATGTCATGGCAATAGTTTTTCTTGCCACGCAACTCAATTTGTCACCTTATAATTTTATTGCAACACAACTGAATTCGTTGTCTTATAATTATATTGCCACAAAAAAATTCATTGCCTTATAATTATATTGCCACACAACTAAATTCATTGCCTTATAATTATATTGCCACGGAAATTAATTCGTTGCCTTATAATTATATTGCCTCACAAATGTATTCATTGCCATATACATATATTTCCACACAATGAAATCGTTGCTATGTAACTATATTGCCACATAAATGAAGTCGTTGCCATATAATTATGTTGCCACACATCAGCACTCGTTGGCAAAGTTTGTAGCTCAAACCATTTGAATTGTGGTTTTACAATAATCCACATTTAAAAAACAATAATACCATATCAAATAGAATTGCACTCATATATATTAATGATAACCAATCATTCAAAAAGTTGAGAGAAGCATTCAAATAGTAGCTACAATCATGAGGTACTGTACAGTTCCCTAATCATATCAGATCTTTGTAAAACTTGTAGTAGTTCATTCCTTCATAGCATCTACGCAACACCTCGAGATCTCTGGGCAGCAACACTAGCAGCAACAGCAACATGTCATCAGCTCATCTATCTCCTTGTTTGATTATGTGCCACCCACTCACAGCTTGTCGGACGCCTAGTAACGAAAAGAATAAGAGACTAAGATAGAACATGGTTGCAATTAATAAGCAAATGTAATGGCATGCTTAGAATTAATTACTGAACAAAACACAAACAAATTCACAATTCATGTCTTGTAATGGCATGCTTAGAATTAATTAATAAACAAATTCACAATTCATGTCTTGTTTCCATGTTCTGACAATCCATCCATGAACATCTATAACGAAACACAAACAACCCATATCCTACCATAAATAATTTGTTGTTAACATATTGTACTTGTTACCTTTTGCCTTCTTGGATATCTTGTTCTATTCATCAGCTCCTGCTGAGAGATAAATGCCTTATTTGTTCCAGCCACCTTTGGATTCTTTTGAGTGAAAAGATTTTTATTTACAACAGTAGTTTTTTTTACTTGCGCCAGTACCTGCTGCTGTATCGTTTTGTACGCTTTCTGGCTGAGTCTACAAACATGAAATTATTTGATGGACTATAGCTTTAGTTGAAGGTACATATGTCAATATTACTTAGAACATTGTATAGTAATGTTGTTACCTGCTATAACTCATCTTCATTCGCATCATCTTGTTGCCTAGTCTCATCATCATCTTGTATGATTGGTGCAACTTGTGTATTGTCATTGTTGTTTTCTGTGGTACTCTACACATATGAATATTGAAGTAAAAGATCAGACACCATAATCATAATTAATTTATTAAAAGGACAAAAGATGTAGCAATATTTTTTTGAATTATTACCTCATTTGTAGTGCCTTTGTGCTGGGCAAGCAAATTTAGAAACTCTTGCTTCATTTCTTCTTTCAGTGCTTTCTTAGCATTTTCCAGTTCCTCCTGCATTTGTCTCTTATGTTCTTCTTTTTCCCTTTCCCTTTCTACAACTTCATGCTCAAGCTATTCTTTCAGCTGGTGAACCTCATCTCGAAAAGTATTGTTCTTCACATTGGCTGCAGCTTCATTACGAGAAATTATTTCAACATTCTCTTGCAGTAGTTCTCTGCGAGTGCGATACTTAGCCAAGTATCCATGCCCATGTAGTTTAGTTGATTTGGTTCGTGTGACTTCGTTGTAGCTTGCCTGGAAAATCATGTTTTCCTGAGCAGTTGAAAGGTATTTATCTTCCATCTCAATCTCACACATTTTGATGGCTGCATTTTCCTAATTGAAGTAACAAATCTGTTAGAGTTGGTCCTCACAAATAGCATCTATAAAAAAAACTGGATGAAAAAATTGCTCACATAAACTGCAGCTGACTCAGTATTTGACCATTTCCCATTTTTTGTGTGAGTGCTCTTCCAAAGAAAAAGATCACTTGGCTCTGTACCATCTTCATCTCTCTACGATGCCAAAATTATATTCAAGTCACAGGTATTGCATCATATAATAGAATACTAAGATTTGCCTATGTATTCAATACCTGCTCGTAGCTACATTGTGAGAAGTTCTTTGAACCCATAAGATGCTTGGTTCTTTGATGTTGACGGTTCGATGAGTTTTGGCTGCTAACCTTCTGCACATTGACAACAAGTGATATTTAACAATGCAACATATTGGTTCATAAAACATGTTTGTCAAAGTTGATTTAGAACAGACGACCTTGAATTTGTCAGATCCAAAATACAATAGCAAGTAATGCCACTCTAGAAGGTGTATTTCTTCTGGTTTATTTCTTATTCTCTCAGCATAAGAATTGAAAGCCCTGTATGTTGCACTAAGAGTAGCTCGCCATCCTTTGTACCGCTCCCTGGCAATATTCAATATCTTCTCTTCTTTTGCTTCCTCAGTACCAATGTTGATGAAGTTCCACCTAAGCTGTTTGCAGTAGTATATAACTTTTAGAATAAGTAAACGAGGAGGCAAGAAATTACTTATTCATTAGATGAGAGGCTTACTGCAATAAGCATTGATGTAGAAAACAACCACATTACACAACATTGATTTTAGTATGGTGGTTAAATAAATATAACAGATCACTACATGCAGCAGCATTGAAAAAATTACTTCAGGCAGCAGCTGAATTGAACTAAGAATTAATTTCATATAACAGAATACTACATGTAGCAACATTTAAAAGATTAATTTAGGCATAAACCATAGCACACTTTTATTTATTTTAGTTGCTTGATGCAACAGCAGTAGGTCTCAAACTGTATACTCAAGTAAAGTAAAATAGAACTACAATATACATATACTCAAGCATTCAATAAGTTGGACTAGAAAACAATGACTATAGTAGTGCGCCGCACGTACCAGTATCTCTGTTGCAATTTCTTTTTTGACATTATCCTTTATATTCTTCCAACTGGCTACTCCAATTAGTAGGGCCCATTTCCTTGTAAATAGTACAACCTCATCCACAAATGCACGGACGTTTGGTCCAATAGGACCCCCACGCGTTTCTGAAAATTCGATTGGGAGTCGTTGAGTGCGTTCCTTAACTCTCTTGGTGGCTATTGATAAACCTTTCACAACACCGCGACCTCTTTTCTTGCGCTCATTGGAGCCTTGTCCTTGTAAGAAAAAACACTAACAAACTTTAGTTTATGTTCTTGAAAATTAAGATATGTGAACACCATAAATAAAATTGATGTGCGCCACAAATACCATTTTCCTCTTCTTTTTTCTTCCTTGCATGGCTTGGCCTATTTGTGGGTGGTGTCCCATTGCTTGCATTACTTTCATCATCTTCAATTACAATGTCACCATTGTCAGTTTGCTCGACAAATGCCACTGCACAAAAATTGAAAAGCTTCAGTTGTTTACAAAAATGTAGTAATGAAAAAAGATGGTTGAAAAGGAAGATTAGTTACTAATTTCAGAAATGTCTCCTTTCATCTTTAAATATTCTTTGTACGTGTGGATTGTATCTTCCCTAAAATCATCCTTTAAATCTGTTAGTGAACAAAAACATGTTAGTTATATAATAAAATAGATGCTAATTTGTAAACAACAACCAAGAACATATGTATAAAATAGATGGCATACTTTTGGATTTTTCCTTTGGGAGCTCCTTTAGCCAGACCTTATACGCATCTAGTGGTTCATCCATAAACGGATGCTCATCTTCATCCGGCTGCTGCCTTGGTCGCTTGAGGGGTGTTATGCTCATTTGTTGAGAGGTCTCTTCCTCTTGTGAGAGTACTAATCTGATTTCCTTCTCACTGTCATTGTCATGTATCATAGTCTCTGTATGTTTCATATAATCGATTGGTTGTAGACTAGCTACACTTGTGCCACATCGCTTCTTATAGTATAAGAAGTCACGAACAGAAAACCCAAGCTGGTCCTTAATAGTTGACAAGGTCGACAATTTTATATGAGCCCTATCTAATTTGAACATTACCTACTCTCTGTCTGCACTTGCATTCTTGCAATGAAAATAAAGAGTCCAGACTTCACCCGTGCCACTGCATAAAAAGGTCAATGACTAGTAAATGGACATTGTTTTAAAAGGTGAATTGTTCAACTAATATGGGATCCTCAATACAAATTACAAGTATATGCAAATAGTGCCCGTGTTGTGCTGAGAAAACATTCAAGTACATGCAAATATATGTAACTAAAACAACCAAATTACAATTTATTATAAAAATACATGGCAGCTTCACACTGAATTATATCCAAATTACAATTAAGGAGCTAAGTTCACTATGTGACAAAGAAACCAAAGCAGCATCAGTAAACACTAATTTAATGAATATATTAAAACCCCCAACAAACAATCTGGTGCTACTAAACACAAATATGTGACGGGCAAATATACTAACCCCCCCCAACAAACAATCTGGTAGTACTAAACACTAATATAATGATTCAAATTAATGAAGACAGCAGCGAAAGAAAACAATACCGGTTGAGATAGGGTTTCAGAGGACCCGTCTTCATCAACCACTAAGAGGTCAGCTTCATGATATCGTTTGGTGCCAGAGCCGGTGGCCTCGCTGGTGGCGTTGATACTTTGAGAAGATGGTCTCGTGGAGGGTGGCGACATTGGCGGTGAAGTGGTGGCCCTCCTGGAGGGACTCGTGGAGGGACTCGGCGTCCTAGCCCTCCTCCAGGACGGAGGCGGTGACGGGGACATCTTGGAAGGAAGGGGCGTCGGCGTTGATTTGTGAGCGGCGGAGGTCTGTGGGCGTCGGTGGAAGGCTGGGTGCGGTTGCAGAGGGCTGGGGGTGGCGGCGGAGGGCTGTGGATCCCTAATCCTGATCGATCAAATTTTGGAGTTAGGGGATAAGTACAGGAGGTTACAGTGGCGGGCGACGGCCATCGGTTTTAATTTTTTGGCACTCATTTTGCATGGTTGAGGGAAAAATTATGGCGGGACGGGAGGGAATGGCAGAAATTTTTGTAAAGGGCCAATTTTTAAAGAAAAATACATTAAACATTATTAAGAACTCCAAATAATAGTATTATAAAAATTCATTTAACAATCCATGTAATTATGCTAAATATGTCTTACAAGTATGAATATATTTTTATATACAAAAACTCAAAATTGGTATTAGAGATCAGTAGTAGTATGAATATATTTTTATATACAAAAACTCAAAATTGGTATTAGAGATCTTGTATTAGTAGCGGTGATGTTAGTACTCGTAGTACCATGTAGTAGTAGTAGCAGCAGCAGCAGCAGCAGTACTAGCTAGTCAATAGTAGTAGTAGTAGTGGTGGGTAGTTGGAGTAGTAGTGGGTAGTAGAAGTGGTGGGTAGTAGGAGTACTACTACATATTAGTGATAGCAGCATTAATATTAAATGAAGAAATATAAGTTGATATTTGTAAAAAAACAAATGCTAAAAGTGTTTTGATTAAGTAGTACTAGCTAGTCAATAGTAGTAGTAGTGGTGGGTAGTAGGAGTAGTAGTGGGTAGTAGAAGTGGTGGGTAGTAGGAGTACTACTACATATTAGTGATAGCAGCGTTAATATTAAATGAAGAAATGTAAGTTGATATTTGTAAAAAAACAAATACTAAAAGTGTTTTGATTAAAAATTAAAAAATATTACTAGTTGGGCTGCATATGGCCTGTTACCTCACTAGACTCAACCCAAGAAGGGAGCCCAGCAAAGCTTTACAGGCTCAAGCAGGCCCAAACGTATCAGATGAGATTTGTAACAAGGAGTTCGAAGTGGCTATCTCCCTCGAACTTTTAAGATGTGTTTCGTGTCGCTAAAATAGCGAGGTGGTGCTATTCTTCGTGCATCAACAAATTTAGATTCCAACCTGCTAAATGGGTCGGCCCACTGTAATTCACCATATACATCTCCCTATCCAATCTGTTTCGCCTCCCTGCCCACTCGACTCCCCACTCCACTCCCCAGTCACCCTAGCGACGGCTGCGAGGCAAAGGCGAAACCGCGGCGGCGATGGAGGAGTGACCGAGGTTACCGCCATGGATGGCAGCAAGCGCGGCTGGAACGCCCACACGCAAACCAGCAACGAGCGGGGCCAGTTCGCCGTGGCCGTGACTGAGATGAAGACATCCGCGCGCACGCTAATCCTTGTCGACTCTCACTCTGACACCAACTTCGAGGGAGGCCCGACCGCCACTGAGATGAAGGGTAGCCAGGGAGCGTTGTCCGCCACTCAAAAGACAAGATCCACCGCCGGGAAGAAGATCACCGAGGGAGCATCGTCTACCGCTGAGAAGAGGGGATCGGCCGCAGGGAAGAAGAACACCAACGGAGCACCGGCCGCCACCGAGAAGAGGGGATCCGCCGCCGGGAAGAAGGGATCCCCCAAGAAGCCCATCGGAGGGGCGGCGTCCGCATCCATGAAGAAGAAGGGATCCGCCTCTGGCAAGAAGGCCATCGATGGGGGCGTGTCCGCGTCCAAAGAGAAGATGAAGGTATGCAAAATCCCCCCTCATTCTCACTCCCTCCATGAAATCGAATCGGATCAGTAGCATCGTCTAGGGTTAGAGTTCGTGGGGATGGTTTCGGCGAATATGGAATCAAATCGATTACATTTTCTAGGGTTACAGTTGGTGGGGTGGATTTTGATGTTGTAGGTAGGGTACATTGTCTAGGGTTAGAGCTAGGACTGGGTGGCATTATCAGAGCACAATCAAGAAATGTGCTTTACATATGCTTCTGATATGAAAAATATGCTTATGATATGTAGATCACTTGAGGGAAAATTTGCTTATGAAGTACATGTTTTTTTAGCGGGACAACTCACTTGAGGGAACTAGTATAGTGCCCATGGCACACCACGGTTTCATTCTAGGGTGTAATTAAAAAGAACAAAACAACGATATTGTTCAATAGTTTAAGTCACATTCAATTATGGGAAATGCTAATGTATAACAAGACACAATAAAATCATATCTCGTATATTTCAGCTAATTTATTTGTTGAAGTAGAACTTGGAGTTCTCCAGGGATATTATCTGTACATTCATTTGTGTTACTCTTCAAAATATTCACTATGAATTCAGTCCTCATTGAACATGACCTCTGTGAATGGTAGATAATAAGTTAACTTATTAATTTTCTATATAGGCTACAAGATATTATACATATAAGTTATATAAGCAGTGTCGATAAACGTCAGTCTTTCACCATTCCATGACTTTATGAAGTTGTATACGAGAAAGCCTGCCAATTTCCTATAGAAGAAGAAGAGAGGAAGTGTTTGTTTGTTGTAGATAAAATCAAATGACTATTTGATAAGAAAGATAAAAAAATCAAAATAAGTTTTACCAGTCCTTGCTTTTTGGATGATTTTTTGGATTATTATTATTATTATATATTATTATATATAACTTGGATCGTATGTATTTTTTTATTTTAGTTCTATATCCAATTTAGTCATTCAGTTTTTTTATTTTTTTATTCATTCAGTATGTCAGTCCTTGCAAAAGGCAAGAGAGAAAACAAAAATTGAGTTGTCCCTTATATAACATAAACTGAGAAGACATGGCTCCAACTTTGAAACAAGTAGCACTGTCTTTGCGACAATGGTAACAGGGGGCAGCAAGCATGCACCAGGATCTGCACTGCTGATACCTGGATGCCTAACAATGGTAACAGGGGGCAGCAAGCAAGTACTTGATCTGCACTATGGCACCAGCCGCCGCCGCGCGGATTGGATGCCTGACTCCACCGGCCGCCGAATGTGTGGACGCTCGATCTGCATCGGCTGCTCAACGATGGTCCCGTCTTGATGATTGTGTGCATTCGGTGGTTGTGATTAGCAGATGTTCGTGTGTGGCGCCGGCATGATTCACGGCGAGTAGCAGGAGTCCCTCGGTGCGAGCGTTGGGATTAGAGTCACGAGACCCGATAGACGTGATTAGCGGCGGCGCAACAGGTGTTTTTGTTTTTGTTGGGGGCAGACGGTAGAGGCTGAGGAGGTTGATACAAGCAATCTTAGCCCTTGGATTTGAATGAGTAAGGAGAGAGAATACTCAGATTAAATCTAGACAGTCTATTTTGAAGATGTTGTGTTTCTGGGTACACTTTTCTAGGTGGATGGAGAGAGGGCTCCTCAGCAAGGGACGTTTTTTGGTGTGGAGGTATGAAAAAAAAACTCGGTGCATTATTAGGGTAGATTCTCTTAGCAAGCAGCTCCTAGCGGTTAGAAGAATAGTGGCTCTGAGTCAAAGCAGCTGGGAATTCTCTAAGTCACTCAAAAAAGGAATCTGTCTAACTTAGCAGCTGACATATGAATCTGTCTAACTTAGCAGCTGACTTAGCAGCTGACACAGCATTGTTGTAACTTAGCAGCTGACATAGCCTGGAATTTCAACTAACTTAGCAGATAACTTTCTTTTTTTTGTTCATCAACAGCTGATTTCATCATTCCTGTCCGCTAATTTTCTTTTGTACATATTTTTTATGAAGCTGTTTGAGGACTATATTGAGGACTACTCGGAGGGAGACATGTCTTCCTATGAGTGGATGACAGACAGCAAATGCTCCATGTCTGACTGCATGGAGCATCAACCACCACCGCACATGAACGGGCTGCAGTGGGCGATCAAGCTTGCTAAGGACGAGGCGAAGGCGTGCGTTGATGCCAGTGCAGCCAGCTACGCCAAGGAAGCAAAGAAAGACATCGACTTCATCTTTGGAGATCTCTACGACAAGATCAAGAAGAACTACAAGCCAAAGAACTGAAGTCCATGGTTGCCTGTGTGTGGTAGGAAGACCTTTGCTATAGCATAAATAAGTTAATGCAAGTGGTTGCTCTGATGTCAGTGAAAGGAAGTAGGAACTATGTGAATACAAGTAGGATGGCCTTTGCTTGTCTGGTAGTAAGGCTTTTGATGGTAGGAAGACAGTTGGAATGTGGATCTGCAGCAACTTGAAATGTCTGTGGTTGGTGTCATGTGATCCACTTTATTTTGCAAAAACTGGTAGACACTATGTTGCCAACTGACGTGATGACCGCTTCGTTGCTTGGAACTACTATGACTAATGTGTTATTAGTATAACTATTGTCTGTGTTATATATGTTGTCTGATGTCATGTGTTATATATGTTGCCTGATGTCATGTGTCAGATATATTGTCTGACATGTGTTATAATATATTGCTATAACTTGTCTGAGTACAAATGTAAATATATCATGCATGTTGTCTAGCAACCAATGCACAAGAGATAGAAATGGCTATAACTTGTCTGAGTACAAATTAGGCAAAGTTCTAATTTTACACAAAGAAATCATCGTCTGAATCTTCTCCAAGCATACTGAATGGAGGGACAACTCCATCATTAATGTAAGTGTCATCTGGGTCTTCATCTTCATGAAAAAGGTCATCATGCTCAGGTTCAGGCATTGCCATAGCAAGCGCCTGGTCAATAACACAAGCATCAACACTAACACCGTCAAAGTCACTCCTAGTCCAAGTTGTGACATCTTCATTTAGCTGTTGAAGATCCATATCTTCGACTCCTACAACAACTGAGTCCAGTTCTATCTCGTCCACCTTGTCGTTGGGAACTTCTTCAGGCATGACAAACAAGTTTCAGGGTTGAACTCTAGCAACACTGCACCAATTTGGTTTCTTCTTGTTGTCCATATAACACACCTGTTCTGCTTGTGTGCTCAAGATGTAAGGTTCATCTGAATACCGAAACCGACTGATATCAAGTTCGATGACCCCAAATCGATCCTTAGTATATCCTCTAGATTTGCTCGTACTTGCTATAGGGACATCGAACCAATCACATTGGAACAACATTACTTCCTTCTGGCCATGAAAATCAAGGTAGATGATTTTCCTGAGCACCCCATACCAGTCCATGTTTCCTGTACTTGCATCGCCCTTCACAAGTAATCCACTATTCTGAGTAGTCAAGAACTTTTCTATTGAAGAAACCCTAAAAAAGAAGCCATTTGCTAAACACCTAGTAAAGACACGAGACCGGCGGTCTGGACCACGAGATAAATAATAAATCATGTCATCTATTTCGCTTCGTGCATGCAACATGCTGATCTGCAATTATCATAATTTCAAAAATTATGTTAGGAACTAAAAAATGACCTGTTCCATGTGCGAACCCATTACACAAACATAATATTAAAATAATACTCACTTCACGCTCAAACCATGATACAAACTCCTCCTTGTGTCTTTTATCAACATGATGAGGGCTTGTTTTCTTCAGCTCATTCATGTACACACTACAATTCGTCCAACAACAATAAAAAATATGGTTCGTTATTTAAACAAATATTATAAATAAGCAGTGAGCACCAAACAATTTTTTTAAAAAATATTATCTTACTTTATCCATGGAGTGACTTCGTCACAATTGGTTAATATGTAATGCCTCATCTTCTGCATATCTGTATCAGAAACTTCTTCGAGAGTACCTCCTTTCCTACTGTAATCAATGTTCGCAAATACACTTAGTCCAGATGGTGGTTCACTAGAAGCGGCACTTTCATGACGCTCGGAACGATTCAGCTTGGTACTAATATTTTTAAAGAAGCGAGAGCAAAATGTGAGACACTCCTCTAAAATATACCCCTCTGCAATTGAACCTTCAGGCTCCGCTTTGTTCCTGACATAGCCTTTAAGAGAACGAAGGTACCTCTCTACTGGATACATCCATCTGTAGCATACAGGGCCTCCAAGTCTAGCTTCATCAGCAAGATGAACTGGTAAGTGCATCATAACATCAAAAAATGATGATGGAAAAATCATCTCCAATCGACAAAGAGTCTCCCTAATCGAAGTGCTCAGTTTTTCAATTTCTGACAACTCCAACTCCTTTGAACATAATGAGTTAAAGAACCTACTTAGCTCGATCAATGGGATCACCACATCTTCTGGCAATATATTCCGCACCACTAAGGGTAAAAGTTTTTGCAAGATTACATGAAGGTCATGAGTTTTAAGTCCAGAAAGCTTGCAACCATTGATGTCCACACATCTCTGAATATTGGCGGCATAACCATCAGGGAACTTGACGCCATGCAAAAATTTGCATAGAGTTTCCTTGTCATCCTTACTAAGAGAGTATAAAGCTGCTAGCAAGGTGTAATTTCCTTTTTTGAGCACTGGATGCTGATCTTTCCTTATACCCAAATGCTGCATATGAAGTCGAGCCTTCACATTGTCCTTGCATTTACCTGGTAACTCTAGCAATGTCCCCAGTAAGCTCTCACATATGTTCTTCTCAATATGCATGACATCCAAATTATGTCGAACCAGCAATGATTCCTAGTATGGGAGCTCAAAGAAAATACTCTTTTTCCTCCAATTGTGCCACCTGTTGTCTTCATCACGTTGCTTCCTTTTCTTTGAATCCTTTCCAAAAATCACTTGCTGGAAACTCTCATAATCTTGCTTGACCTGCTCATCACTAAGTGGCACTGGAGCTTCCCTAGTTTCAGCCTTGTTATTGAAGCTCACCTTGTTCCTTCGCCACTTGTGTTTTAAGGGCAAACAACGACGATGCCCCATGTAGCAATGCTTTGAACCAAATTTTAACCACAAGTAATCAGTATGCCTATGACAATAAGGACATACAAACTTTCCTTTAGTGCTCCAACCAGATAACATCGCATATGCTGCGAAATCATTAATTGTCCATATTAGAATTGCACGTAGAGTAAAATTCTCCTTCTCCTTAGCATCCCACATTTCAATGCCTTTATTCCATAGGTCAAGAAGCTCCTCGATGAGAGGTTCTAGATACATCAATGTTCTGTCTAGGAGATTTAGGCCCAGGTATCAACATAGACATCATCTAATATGGTTGTTTCAAACACAACCAAGGAGGTAGGTTATAAGGAATGAGAATCACAGGCCCGCAAGTGTAATTAACATTCAACATTCCAAATGGATTGAAGCCATCAGATGCAAGTCCCAACCGAACATTACGTGGATCTCAATCAAATTCTTCATACCTTGCATTCACGTGCTGCCATGCTAATGAGTCTGCTGGGTGCCGCATTTTCCCATCACGGATCCTTTCTTCCTTGTGCCACCGCATCAATGATGATGTTTCTTCAGACATATATAATCTTTGTAGTCGAGGGGCAAGTGGAAAATATCTTAGAATTTTGCAAGCAGTGCGCTTATTCTTCTTCTTCTTCTTTGATCCACCACTTTCACTAGACTCGCCATCATTACAATCTGTGTCGTCCTTCTTCCACCTACTCTCACCACATGTTGGACATGTGTCCATATCAGCAAATTTCCCATGAAATAAAACACAATCATTCACACAAGCATGGATCTTAATGTATGTGAGGCCAAGATCGCGAATAATCTTCCGTGCTTTTTCATAAGTGTTTGGGATACTATGTCCTGGGGGGTACGCATCTGATAGAAGTTCAAGTGCTTGCCCTGTTGAATTATTACTCCATCCAGCCATACACTTAATTTGAAAGAGCCTAACCATGAAAGACAACTTGGTAAGGGGAGATCCTGGCCCCAACTCTTGCTGTGCATCTTCTAACAAAGCAAAAAAAATGCGTTCTGATTAGGCTCTTCATTGTTTTTATCACTTGACAAACCCCTAATTAATGCAGACACAAGATTCTTGCCAGATGATGCATCATCACTAGGACCGACATGCAGATCCCTATCATTATTCCAAGGTTGAATACTGCTACGTTTCTCTTTGACAAAATTCTCATCAAACCCTTTAGTTAGCAAGTCCATTTGTACCTCATATTTTGCTTTGAACACCACTCCACAACACCTTGAACATGGACAAGCCGCTGTTTCTGATGCATACATGTCTTCAAAAATAGTATCAATAAATTTGTCGAGCCCTGCTTGCCACTCATTTGTTGACCGAGAAAGCAACATCCAACTCCAATCATCATCATGTGCCATGAATTCTATCTTCCAAATGTAACGACAACAAATTCAATTTCCTAAGACAATATGGAAATAAGATACACATAAATAAAAACCAAATTTATTTAAGCATCATAGATAGCTGGATGCATATATAGATGAAATAAAAAAATTGTACAATCAAATTGAAGCATTAAGTTAATAGCATATACTTTGATAATAAAAACAATTAATCCAAATTGCTTATTCTAGGATTAATAAACATATGCATGCTGGACGTAGTGTACAAGTACAAAAATTCCTAAATTGCAATTTGTAACACCCTAAAATTTACTCCTTTTAAAATATAGATAAAATTATTTAATTTTGTATTTTTGTGCTCATGAAAATATAGGAAAAATAATATTTTTCATTAAATTAAAATTTATCATAAGGCTTAGCAATATTATTATGCATACATGCTGGTGCATATGTTTTAATGTGATGCTTGTTGCTCCTTTATGTGTTGATAGTAAGAAAAATATTTAAAATACGTTTAGTAGATCGATCTTCCTTATTCGGCACGTATTTATCTTTTATCTACAACCAAATTCCTTGCTTCTAAGCTCAAATTTTTATTAGGACCTTTCTAAAATATTTTCTTTGTCACTCAAAGCACTTCTTAGTTCCTCGTCCATCAAGCACTCTCTACAAATTTTTCGGGAATTTTTTCAGCTTCTGTTCTCACTTTTCTGTGAGCATGATCTAATTTTTAGATGCTCCAAACAATCTTCTCATGAGCTCCAAAAGCTTTATTCGGGTTCCCCATGTTCTATAATATCTCTGAGAATTTTTTCTGAATTTTTGAAGCTTTCGGAGTATTTTTCATGGCTTAAATTATAATTCTGGACTTTTCTAGGATTATTTTATTCCCTAAATTAATTAATTTCGAAAATAATAAAATCTTTCATTTTATCTCACGCTCAAGCCCATGATATCAATGATCAATGTCTTTATTTACTAATAGGCTTTAATAATTAATTTGGCCTATTAGTAAAGATGAAGGTTGCAAATCAATTAGTACCATATCGCTAGTTGACTTGGAGGTAGGGAGTTTTTCTCCCTATATATATGTACCAACCCCTTAGGCAAAGCACATCAAAGACTATCATATGGGAAGTCTCTAATTTGATAATTCCTAAGGTAGTAAAATAAAATTTATATTTTCTTCTCTACAACGTGATCGCCATCGTCTCGCCTATACACGACATCTACGAACGGTCGGCTGCTCCAGCGTTGCTGTAGTCCAAGAAAGCGTCACTACCGGTGAACCTACTCCCTGTCCACCAACGTAAGCCCCAATCACTTTATCTTTCAGTTTGGAAAATACAACAGCTCGGTTTTAGATTAAAAATACGTTTTCACTATTTACAGAATTGCCACTGACTTTCTTTTGGCCATAAAAATATTCATTTTAACTCCGATTTGACCCATTCAAATTGCGTTAGGTTCGTTTTAATGAGCTCTACATGTTAGTAATATTGTTTTCTCAGTTTAAAACTTTTTATTTTCGTGACCCTAATTAATTAATTACTTTTCTATATAAAATCTTAGAAAATTCATAACTTCTCCGTTTTAGCTCCGATTTTCGTGATCTTTATGTCTACGATATTGTAGCGCTGCGTAGAATATTTTTATGAACTCTCTATACTGTTTTTATATGATTGGTGTACTGTTCTAATTGTAGCCTTGTTTGCTTGGTGTATGTTTTCTTCGATTGTTTGTGTGATCGATGATCGAGATTAGACGATAAGCAATTCGTGGTGAACAAGAGTGCTTCAGTGATCAAGATCAGAGCCTTGGACAACTAGTAAGATCAGCAAGATCAGCAAGAGCTATTGGATTAAGACAAGTATAGCATTTGGATTTTAATTCTGTGACCATGATCCTGTGACTAGATTAATGTTAAGTAATAAATAATAAAAATGACTTTTTAGCCACTTGATGATTTATCTATAAGTGATAACCGGGACAACAGTGCAACCATGAGGGCTATAATGGCTCTAGCTTTAGTTAAGTATGAGTAACTTTTCTAGCTCGTTAGCGGTTACCCGTTGTGGCGCAATTGGGGAATAGCAGACCGTGGATTCCTGCGGGTGAATCACACGGACTGACTAATAAAACCAAGCGGCCCTAACTTGTTAGACGAACCTTTGAAAGACTTCATAGTGATCCCTGCCGACCTCCCTAGGAAGGGGGTTAAGAGATTAGCTACCTCGGGCGAAAGGATAAATCATGACTCATGGGTAAAGATGTGCAACCTCTGCAGAGGGTTAAAAACTAGTATACTAGCCGAGCTCACGGTCAGGAGCGGCCTTGGGGACATCTACATTAAGGGTGATGATTCTTGTGTGTTAAATATGCTCATTATTATTGTTTAGTGCTTTACATTATTTATGTCACTTTTGATCATGAGATTGTGGGAGCTATACAATCTAGTTGCTATACTTGTGGAGTTTGACATGGACTCACTCTTGCTATTTCCCCCCAAACCTCAGGAGAAGTTTAGGCTTGTGATCAACCAGTCAGTTTGGATCCTGTAGAGTGGAGTTAATACCCGAAGTTTGGAGTTATCTTCCGTTGTTTGCTGCTTAAGGTTATCTCTTTTATACTAAGTACGTTATATATTTATGCATTGTCTATTGATATTACCCCTTATTTGTAGCTATATGTGAGAATTGACTTTTAAAACTCACATATGGTGCATATCTGGTTTTTCTTTAAAATCAGGTATTACACAATTCAATTCATACATATATAAAAGCGACATAATCCGATTGAAGCATTGACTTTCATAGCACATAGTTTGATAAAATAAACAATTCATCCTAATTGATTATTTCAGGGATTAATAACTAAACATGAATATTGACGTTGCATCTACAAAAAATTCCAAAACTATGTTGGCAATGTATGCATATATACGTAAAGTGATCATGGATCAATCTCTTACTTGTACGTAGTTGCTGCGCCGCTAGCCCAGCCCTGATGATTGAGCAGGGAGCGTGTTCGTCGTTGATCAAAGCCGGGGACCTGGGCGTGTTCAAGAAGATGAAGCAGGCGCCGAGCAGGGAGCGTGTACGCGTGTTCAAGAAGATGAGCAGGGAGCGTGTACGCTTGTGTCCAGGGGAAGAGACGTCGAGCCTCCCGGTGGCCGGCTGCTGATGCAACCTAGGGCAAAGGGGAAGAGGAAGGAAGCGATGCAAGATTGCAAGTCCGATCGGGCGACGTCTTGGAAGGAAACCGCGGCGTCGATACGAAGTAAGATCGGCCTGATCGACGTATACGTACAGGACTAGTTAGACCTATTTCAATTTGAGTTAGAATAAAATAATATATAGTATTCTGGCTAACAATGAAACAAAAGGTACTAGTGGTCTAGTGGTATGTTCCTAACATTTCAACTTTGAGGTCCTAGGGGATCAAATCACAGATAGCACATATTTTGCAATTATTTTTTAATCATTGTTGTCGTGAACTTTAGGTATTGCAACCAAGTAAATTCCACGAAATTTAATCGTTGCAAAAACATTTGCGTATCGCAACCATCATCTTAATATTGCAACGATAAAAAAATAGTGGCAATATGTTTATTTTTTTGCCACGCTAGCAACAACTTGCATACAACGAAATTTTTTCGTTGCAAAATGAAGAGGTTGTTGCAACCATCAAGTAATTAGTTGCAATATCATCTAAATATTGCAACGCCAATAGAACTACTCGCAATGCAAAAAAGTCATGGCAAGAGTGACCAATTGTTGCAACCATTCTACAATTGGTTGCTATATCAAATACTTTTTGCAACGACATCCGCACTTATGGCCACGGAACAAATTGCGTGGCAAAAATCCAGTCTATCGCAACGACAACTTGAGATGGTTGCGTTAACACCCTTTCTTGCATCCAAATCATGTCGTTGTGGCAAAAACGCGTGGCATTAGGGTCAAAAATTGGTAGTGCTTAAACATTATGAAAATCAAGCATACTTATATAAGAATTTAGTTGTACATATAGACTAACCCCTCCTAATTAAAAAAGTGTTTAAGTCATATTAGGAGACTATTCGTAGAATCAATTCAAGGTTAAGAGTATGCTTCAAAATAATATCCTTGCTTTCACCTTGATATATATAAAAAATATTAATTAAATTTGTGAATCATTGAAAACATGACGTACGAATCAATATTTAACTCTTAGGCAAACACTATCCATACTTTGATAAATAGTATATTCCTTCGGGTATGTGTTGTCCACTAACCCCTTGCAGAAAAGACATAATGAGAGAAGCAGAAGGTTTGAAGAGTGAGAAAAGAGTACAACATACAAGACAAGATGCTAATGAATAACCCATGATACAAGAAAAAAAGAGAGACCATTGAAATTCATTTACCCTTCATCATGCTCTAATTGAGGTAACATCTTAAGATAAGTGGCCATTAATTTCTTCTTGATCTTGGTATGCAATAAATGAAAATACAACCATGTTAGAGTTACAACTTAAATTGATCAACCTGATTAAACTCAACATGATTTGTTTTCTAAGTTTGTTCATAGCGCTATTCTTGTAATCTCAGTCTTAACCGAGTAAGCAAGAAATACTTCGTCTATTATTCTTGATATATTATAAAGATGAATAGCCTTTCTAATGGTTAAGTAACTTTACTCTTTATCTCACAAGTTTAAATATCATATTTATACTTCTGGTCCTCTCACCCACGATAGGAATGAACAATATGAATAATATCAATCTTATTGTGCCCAAGGTTAGAGGATAAATACATTTCTAGTTGTATTGGTGTTTTTTCCACCAACAGAGCCCATGCACTTGATCTCTACCTTGTCTTTATGAAGGTTTTCAACTAATTATAATGATGCACATAAGATTGGCTTTGAGATGCCTACAACACAAAGAAATAAGGTGGCACCACTATTGGGAGCCACTAGTAGAGGCACCACCTCAATCCTTACCGTCAAGAGCAACTCAAAGTACTCAATGAACCACTACAAGGAGAAGTCCAGTTCGAAGGACTAAAAACATTGAACCCTTGTCGTAAGGTAACATCGGTAGTTATTTATATCTACTTCCTTACATTGTATGAGTTAATTTCTCTTTAGTATGTTTACCTTTCTATATTGGCATTGCATAGAAATAACAAAAATAAATAGTCTTGCATTCATCTACATTCATCTTTAAAAATAATAATAACAATAATATATATATTAAGCTCCATGTGAAACCCTTGTAGTGTGAAAGCTGTAGGAGTTCTCACTATGGTGGCCTATAGAACAAAAATATATATCATGCATTTGCACTTTATGCATATAAACCCATAAAATCCAAAAATATTAAATGAGCATCCTGCTGCAATTCTGTTGTCTTAAAAATACTTTGAAACCACCACAACACCCAATCCTCTAAAAACGGTAATCATTAACATTTTATCCTAATACCGTTCCACGAGTTTTGGTGTTTTATGAGAGCTCTCTACAGGATGACTCCAAGAGCCAGCTTACCAAGGAATCTTCATCTTCATCACTTGAAGTACACCTTTTTGACATACAGTTGACCCTTGTATAAATGAAGTAACTTCTTGGGTGATGAGATTGAAGTATTCTAGGCAACACTTGCTCTTATAAGCACGAGCTCGTCCATGAGGACCACTTAGCTTCAACGATCAACCATAAGCAAACATCTAGCTTGGGGGAGAACATCACCTAGCTATCAGCATGGTTAGAAGCATGGGAGAAAGAGAATAAAGTTGAAGTGATGGAGCTAGAAAAGAGAGAAGCAAAAGAGACAGAAACGAGATGGAAGAAGGCACGTGACACATCACCATAAAACAGGGAGTTGACTGAGGTTACCTCAGACGATGAACCCACTGAGTAAGTGTTCCCTTCTATCTAAGTCCTGTTGGTAGACTTTAAATTCCGTACCCTAGCCATAAGGTCAGAATGGTAGTTAAATAGCTAAGTTAGCATGCATTAGTAATTTTACTTTAATACACCTAGTAGTATATTTATTTCTCTTAGCATATTAATACAAAATACAAACAAATATTTACTGCATGTGGATACTCTAAGGAACATCCGCTGTGGTGGCATAAAATAAAAATGACAAAAATATAGAATTCATATTTAAATTCCTGCATCATAAATAGAAAAGTCAAAAATAAGAGAAAATTGAAATCCTGTTTAAATTAGACAACAATAAAACTAGCTCATAAAGGGGATCAATTACTTTTTGGCTGACCGCTAACTCATTAACAAATTCGAGCCTCGAGTTTTGGTTTCTCTTTGTGGAGAGTATTTATGCAGGAATAACATCATAGCAAGGAGAGAGTCTATCGGTGGCACCCACCAGGTCCGCTACTAGTTAGCTCACTCTAAAGGATATCTACACCAAGTATTGCAACCATCCAGCTTGGGGGAGGAGCATCCCCTAGTTATCAGGTAATTATACCTAAGTGATTTTGAGTCTATATAGTCATAAAAATACCAAAAATATGTGGGCACATGAAGGTCCACAAGTCATAGAGTCTTTTTGTGAGTTTATAATAAGTTAAGTGTCAGGTCTGTTTAGAGTCAGTAGCTAAACAAAAAATTGATGAACATTAAAATTTTGTCTTGGAGATGATGAATAGTTGCTCTGTTATAATTCTTTACAAGTATCTAGATTTCAATGTTAGATTCTCTCGAGTTTTGGACATGACTATTTTAATTTGAAGGTTTACTCTAAACCTACAACTTATGGAGGCATAAGTTTGAGCTAAGTCTAGGTAATTGGTTGATATGATCATTGAAAGTCTAAGCTGCTATTTATATTATTCCTAGCATTACTAAGTTCTAGAGATTTATTTTGAAAACATGAAATTTACATGATGAGCTCTTGTATGACAAGTTTGAATTCATACCAAAGCCATATATACTATACATTTAGAGTTAGGAAAACTTTTGCACATTTATACTACTTGCTTTGCATTGAGTTCAGTCAACCTTTGTCGTAAACCTTACGAGAGTCTTGTCATGCTTTTAAAACCAAGATCTCGTACACACTTCAGTTCACATATGCATTATTCCTACACTGGGAGTAAACACCAACCTAAACCATACCCATAGGATAAAGCCCATTATAAATGCCCTAAGTTCTTATTATTACCTCTTTGATCATTTATTGTATTCAAAGATACATGTGGCTATGCAAAAAATATATATAAAAAGGGGAGTAAAAGATGGACAAGTGTCCTAGTAATTAAAACAATGGGTACTAGATGCCTGCCTCCCTGAATAATAATAATAATAATAATAATAATAATAATAATAATAATAATAATAATAATAATAATAATAATAATAATAATAATAATAATAATAATAATAATAATAATAACAATAATAATAATAACAATAATAATAATAATAACAATAATAATAATAATAATAATAATAATAATAATAATAATAATAATAATAATAATAATAATAATAATAATAATAATAATAATAATAATAATAAATATAGCCCATGTCTTTCCTGAAAAGTTTCAATAGAGAGTTATTCCCAAAGAACTAGAAATTAGCCACAAATACCACAAATGCACCCATCCACCATATTCCATACACATGCACATCTTGGTTTGATTGTATGCCTCGATTTTCTATGGATCCATTAGTTGATTTTACAATACATGCATTGCAAGTATGCCTATCCTTGTTATTGGCACTCCTATAAGCTCCACTATATATACCTTTAGCTATAGGAGGCATAACATCATTAATGAATCAAGAGAGAACCATAAATACCACATACATTAAGAGACTTGAGGGTGTCATACAATTAAGCTCTGAGTTTTATTCTGAAAACTTATAAAAAAAACTCTGGAATAATGGTTCTGCAAAGAATTTAAGACATAGTGCTTGACCTGATTGTTCTGTGCTCAAGACTCATGCAAAAGTTGTAAAGCCCCATGGTTAAAGGTAAAATGGGTAAGTTTGAATATTAGAGCAGTTATAGACTAATCCGGAAGAGAATCTTTGTTTAGGAGCATGTGCACTTGGAAAGAATGAAAACATTATAGCAACTCTTGATCCAAATACATATACTGCTTAGGCTTAGTTTGCCAAGGGGCTAGCAAAAGGTAAGCTTGGGGGAATTGTTGACAGTCGATAACGTCAACTTTTATTAGAACTTTAAACCCGAAGGAGAACATGAAAACACACTAGTTTAGGGTTTAAACTGACAATTTCCACGAGTTTTGCATATTCTGTATTTTCTAGGGTCTATTTCCAGAACAGTTGAAAAGAGGGATTCAAGTGCATATTTACCACAAAACTTATCCGCCATGAAAAAGATCATGAATGGGACGTGGGAAGACTCTGGAAGACATCAGAAAAAACTGGGGGCCAGAGGCCGCCAGGTGGGGCCGGCCGGCCGGCCCACCATGGTGCCGGCCGACGCCCCCTGTTAGGGTTTTGGCCCCCCTTCTGGAAGCTTCCTCCACCGCCTCTGAGGAGTCATCTTGGCCCTTGGTTAAGTCGGTTTGATCCTACGCCGCACGTCGATCCCACCGAGCTATAAATAAAGGGACAGACCCCCCCCTCCCTGAGGCATCAAATCATTTGGAGATCCATTCATCAAGAGCCTTCTCTAGTTCATCAGAGCCTCTCTAGTTCATAGTTTTAGCCTAGTTAGATTAGAAGTAGAAGAGTTCTAGTTCATCAACGCGATCCGGAGACCCTGAAGTCTATCTCGAGCGCATAGTTCGGTATAACTCTTGAAGCTTTCTCTT